>NW_026706163.1:0-268096 GCF_029867415.1 Vicia villosa | reverse complement strand
AGCATCAGAAGAACTTGAGATCAGAAGCAGAAGCACTGAAGTTCTCATGGTATCACGCTCAGAAGCACTTCAAGGTCAGAAGACAAGAAGATGCTATGCACCAAGCTGTTTGACTCTAATGATATTCAAATATTTTATTCACAAACATCAGATCAGAAGAAAGTACAGGTGGCAGGCTACGCTGACTGACAAAAGGAACGTTGGAAGCTATTAAAGGCAACGTCAGTAGACACAGCGTGAACAAGGCTCGAGGTAGTTGACAAAAGCGTGAAACATTAAATGCAATGCTGTACGGAACACGCAAAGCATTAAATGCACCCAATGGTCATCTTCTCAAACGCCTATAAATATGAAGTTCTGATGAGAAGCAAGGTTAACAACTCTGAATCAAATTCTGTGAATATTAACTTGCTGAAACGTTGTTCAATTAAAAGCTCAGAAACTTCATCTTCATCAAAGCTCACTACATTGCTGTTGTAATATATTAGTGAGATTAAGCTTAAACGTTAAGAGAAATATCACTATTGTGATTATAGCTTTTCAGAAGCATTTGTAAAACTCTTAGAATTGATTACATTAATTTGTAAGTAACTAGAGTGATCAAGTGTTGATCAGGATACTCTAGGAAGTCTTAGCTTGTGTCTAAGCAGTTGTAATTAGAGTGATCACGTGGTGGTCAGGATACTTTAAGAAAGTTTTATCCTGGTTTGTCTAACAACGAACCAGGATAAAAATAACTGTGCAATTTATTTTTATCGTTCAAGTTTTTAGACTACACTTATTCAAACCCCCCATTTCTAAGTGTTTTTCTATCCTTCACAAGGGAGCCACATGGATTGTGTTTCACAATATAAATCAACCTGCATCTAACTAGTTTCTTACCTCTTTGTTTCTCAACAATCTCCCAAGTTCTATTTTATTTCAAATGCTTTCATTTTCCTTATTCATATCTTGAACCTAAATTGTATTTTTCAATTCCCCTTGAACAAATGGTGGAATATTCACATACTCAACATTTATAATAAAACTCCGATATTCTGGAGAGAGTTTTTTAGAAGTGACAAAATTATAAATAGAATATTTATAGGTAGAAGACATTATCTTTTAACTCTTCTCAAAGCAATAGGCAAATCTTATTGGTCAACGCCGTAAGTATTAAAAATTTGAGAGTCAATAATAAAACATTTTTTCTAATACTTACTTTCCATTTAGACAATTAGTTTTTCTTATCGAGCGGATGAAATTAAATTTTTCTCTGATACACAAGAGTTAGTGCTGAAGAAACCAATTACGAGTTGGCGTTGAAGGAACCAATTACTGCAAAAACATAAGACATTGAAGGACCATACCAATTATAGACTCTGGTTTAAGTTCAACTATTGGAGAACCATGAAGACTTATAGACTCAGGTTTACAAGTGAAAATATGGATATGTGCTATAGGGAGGTTAGGACCAATGGTAATAAACCCAAACTTAGAATTTAGGACTCTCTCCTTTAAGATCAATGACGATTGAATGAAATGTGACATTTTTTAATGGAAACACTTTATCACTAGGAGAATAACAACACTTATACCCTATCTTGTTAGGTTCATAACCCAACAAGATACATTTGAAGGCACAAAGACCCAACTTGTTTCAATATTGTTTAAGAACATGAACAAATGCAACACAACCAAAGACACAATACTCTAGGTTCTGTAATAGAGGAATAAAGGAAAAACGCGAGAGCATAAATTGAATAGGACTAACATTACCTCAGTAGTGCAAAAAGAAGAATATAATTTTAAAATTTACACCCTTTATACTAGAAACAGGTGTAAATGAGAAACACAGTGTCAATTTTATAAATAAAGTGTCATTTTAAGTATCAACGTGCGGCAATAGACACCCTATTTTTTTTAAAACGAGTGTAAATTTAAAATATTATTATAATGAATCTCCATTACTCCCATTAAATTTAAAAACGAGTGTAGATTTAAATGGACTGAAAAAATTATTTAATTTTATAACTCAAAATACTAATCCTAATAATTAATTAAGTGAATAACAAGTGTAGAGTTTCTTAACTGAATATTGTGTAAATGAGTTAATCTAAACACATTAAGAAACCACAAGTTTTCTATTCTCTTCCATCAAAACACCCATTTCTCTCCAAAACCCATAATCTGCAAACCACAAGTTTTTTATTCTCTTCCATCAAAACACATGTTTCTCTCTCAAACCCAGAATCTCCAAACCACAAATTTTCTATTCTTTCCATCAAAACACTCGTTTTTCTCCCAAACCCACAAGTTTTTTTATTAATTTGCACCTACCCTATCTTTCTTGCACTACAAAAAAAGGTCAAAAAGTGAGAGTTATTTAACATAGGTTTTGTAAAATCCCTGTAAGTCGTCAAAAGAAATAAAAGATTTACGCCCGACCACACGTGTCTTCAATTCCCTCTTTTTCATTACTCTTTTGTTATTACTATATTAAATAATTAATTAAAACCATTATCTCTATTTTCTCTTTCTTTCTCATTCTCACGTGAAAGTCCCTTCTCATTTATTCATCCACATCGCCTCTTTTTTTTCTCAACACCGTGTTCGTCTTTCTCCTCTCTCGAGTCTCGACACTATTGATCTCGACCGTAATTTCCATTAGAAATCCCAAATAGATCATCAAATACATCCATTAAAGGAACCCTACAAGAATCAAAGTTCTAACAAAATAAGTGACGAGAAGCACATAAAGACGCTTCTACCTAGAGCCATATTTCTTCCAAACCGATAACTTCAACCGCATCCTTAATTTTATTCGCATTTTCAACAAGATTGGCTATGTTAAGGACCTAAATTGGTGGTGTGTTATTTTGTGGCAGTAATAAAAATCTTCTCTTTCTATTTTATGCTCTTACTTTTTTGAGAAATGGTTATTGACCATGACATTTGTGATGTATATTTGTGAATATCATATATTTTCTTTTGCTAAAGCTATTAAAACCTTATGTTAATTTTTGGGTCCAAACAGAGGTTAATCTACTTCTTCAATTATTTTTTGTGGTATTGCTAAATATATTCAAACCCTAGATTAATTTTTGGGTCCAAATAATAGAGGTCCATCGTTCGGTCTCTCACAACTGTCTCACTATTTTTAATATTTTATATTATTGTTTCACCTCTAATCGTTTATAGATTTAAACCCTCTAATTTTATAAAACTGTAATCCCTAACCTTTTACCAATATTAGTTTGTGAACTTTTTGTGTTTTGGTTAATTACCTTATACACATAAAAGAATTTCTTACAATTTGTTGACTTTTTTGTTATCATTGGTTTAGTTGGTGTATCCATAGCAGCATTGCTTTGATTTGAAAGAGGGTAAAAAAAGGGATTGTATATAGAAAATATATGATTTAAGCTACAAAGGAGTAATACGAGAATCATAAAATTGACATTGTTGGGATCTTGGGATTTCATGGTTAACTCTTTGACAATGACTCCAAACTCAATTAACATAAAGGATTTTCTTGTTTTTGGATCCTTATAGTACATATCACTCAAATTTTTATGCAAAGTAAGTAATTGGTATTGTCCTTAAGTCTTACATTAAAGCTCTAATTTTTATGATAGTTTTTATGTAATTTTATAGGGTATGATTTTCTTTTTTTGTCCGGTACTTGTTATGTATTTTCTTATTTCCATCATGACTACAATGATGGACAATATTCTATTAAGATTTTTTTTAATATAGGTTTTGTCAAAGAAGTTTGAGTATATGCTTTTCTTATTATATGTTGTGCTCATATGGAATGAAATAACTGCTAATTTCCCACTGTTTTATAGAGTTGGGGCATCCTAGAGTGTTATGGCATTGCTTTTCTATGATTGTGGTGTTCTGTTAAAAATTTAAATCAAAGTTTCTATGTATTGATTTCAGCAAGCTTCTTCAAGATAGTGTATGAAATGGTTAATTTGTGAGTGTGATTCATATTTAATGTTTTAAAAATTGGAGAGGAATGTTATTCTATCAACCTAGTAAATAGTGGTTATCTCTCATTTATATAGTGTTTAATGGAGTATTGTTTAATATTGTTTTTCTCACTGCATTAAGTAATGTATGTAGTCTTATTTTACTATACATTTATTGAGTATAAAGTATTATTGTATTTGAATTTTAGTGCATTATCTTTTCTATCTAGTTAGAGTATATAAATAAGCTAGTATTCTTTTTAACTCTTTATAGAAAATGAAGAGAGTTTGTACTTATGATGTTAGAGATAAATTACTACTTTTGTATTATTTTTTTCTTGAATGGAGTTGCTTAACTATAATTTTTCTAAACAACTTGTCTCTGGAATTACACTTCTGGTTGGATTGGAAAAACTTTATTCTAACAACCTTTATGGGACACTTCGGAGATGAGAATACCATTACCGGTCAATGTGCGAATGTGATGAATCTTGGTGCTGAATTTACCTCTTTGATCAGTGAGGGCCCGCAGATTTTGTTAGTTTGTCAAACACTGTCAAGGTAATGGCTCATTTTAATTTGGTCATTATTTTGTTACATTGTGTAATTTTGTCAATTAAGTAGGATCATTATTTTTAAGATGATTTTGTCATTGTCGTTTATTGGAAGTCAAGGAATATTCAGACTTGTTTAGAGTTACTCTTGATGGATTTAAGGGGCAAATCCTTGCAATGAATTTTGACAATAATGATACACTTTTAGTTAGAGCTGAGGTAACTACCCACTTGGGTTTTTATGGCTGTTTGTTATCTAAACAAATCAAACTTTTTGAAGCTGTTCTTTTGAATTTTATTATTTAAATTGCGGGATGATGTAGTTTTTGCATGGAGAGGCAGCTCTGAAGCTAATTCCCCTTTTAAACTAGTTGTACATTATGTGACCATTTTAAATCTTTTGTTTGCCTTGCCATTAGACGCCTCAATAAGCTTTCCTTATGATCCATGGACCAAAGCATTAAGGTATTTTTATTGTTTATTTACGAGGATTTTGTGTTTTTCTTTCAAATTTATGAATTGCTCCTTGAAGTTTTTATAAAATGTATAAAACTGATATTACAAAGTTCTTAGATGTCCAATTCTTCATTTTGATGTAGATATTGCTAAAATATTATTTATTTTTATCCTGTGTTGTGTTGAAATTGACATTATCATGGTTGTGGATATACGATATACAAATTTTTGTGGTATAATATTTTACTTTTAAAAAATGAAGTAACAAATTGTATGAAATTGCTATTATTGGGTCATTGCTTTATCATTTATTCATTTTTTATTTTGTAAGTATCTTTGGGATTTTTAATTATGTACATTGCTTTTGTTTCATGACAGTATCCAAATTTTGTATTGGTTTGATTTCAGCTTGCTTTTCCCTCTTTACCAATTACAATATAGATCATCCATTTTTCCATCTCTTAAGTATGGTTTGGAAAAGTACATCGTATCTCTTACTACCATCTATACAAAATGATATTATTTCTTCATATACTTCTCTTTATTCTCAAATGGGAAGGTGAATTGTTATTTTGATATGCAATTGTTTAACTTATTATCTGTTGAACTTATAGATATTCACAGACACCTCATCATATGAAAAAAAGACAATTGACCATATTCAACAACTTTGGGCTCAATGTTTTTTGCAAATGGTTAGAGCAAAAGGTTGAAGAGCAAAATCTACGACAAGAACAAAGACAAATGGTTGAAGAGCATAAGGATCAAGAAAATAAATAAATATTGTCAAAACAAAAGAAAAGGAAGAACAATTACATATAGATGTAGATTTTGTTTCATTAATATTTTGTAGCTGTTATATGAAAAAAATGATTACATATTTTGTTGTTGTTAGATGAAGAAACATTATGACTTGTGATTGAATATTTTGTTTTTGTTACATGAAGAAATATTATAACTTCTTGATATGAGATAATTTGATTTTGATGTATGATTGTTTTGTATTAAATAATATGATTTTGATATAAGACTTATATATGATGATGTTAGAATATGTTTGTTTTGGCTGTGCTTTTTGGTTAGCGAAGGAATGTAATATTAAAATGTTTGGTTTAATGATTTTTTAAAAATAACATTAAAAAACAAATCAAGTTCTTTTACACTGTTAGAACAAGATTTGTTCTTATCAATTATCTTAGTTTTGATGATAACAATAATATGAATTTTGCTTAAGATAATATGGTACTCTAATCCATTGCAATTTCCCTTTCAGGAAATATATATAAAGAGTACGCATAATTCAGCGCTCAGAAGTTGTATCTCAAATGGTTCAGCATGCAACATCAGAACATGGTCTGGCAAGACATCAGAAGATGGTCGAAGCAGAATCAGAACATGGGTCTATGGAAGCATCAGAAGAACATGAGATCAGAAGCACTGAAGATCAGAAGATGGTATCACGCTCAGAAGCACTTCAAGGTCAAAAGATCAGAAGATGCTATGCACCAAGCTGTTTTGACTCTGATGATATTCAAACGTCGTATTCACAAACATCAGATCAGAAGGAAGTACAGGTGGCAGACTACGCTGACTGACAAAAGGAACGTTAAAAGCTACTAAAGGCTACGTCAGTAGACACAGCGTGAACAAGGCTCGAGGTAGTTGACAAAAGCGTATAACATTAAGTGCAATGCTGTACGGAACACGCAAAGCATTAAATGCATTCAACGGTCATCTTCTCAACGCCTATAAATATGAAGTTCTGATGAGAAGCAAGGTTACCAATTTCTACATCTATTCTGTGAATATCAAACTTGCTGAAACGCTGTTCAATCAAAGCTCAGAATCTTCATCAACTCACTACATTGCTGTTGTAATATCTTAGTGAGATTAAGCTTAAACGATAAGAGAAATATCACAGTTGTGATTATCGCTTTTAAGAAGCATTTGTAAACTCTTGAATAGATTACATTAAGTTGTAAGGAACTAGAGTGATCGTGTGATCAGTATACTCTAGGAAGTCTTAGCAGTTGGCTGAGCAGTTTGTAACTAGAGTGATCGTGTTGATCAGAATACTCTAGGGAAGTCTTAGGAGTGAACTAAGCCTAGAGTGATCGTGTTGATCAGTAGACTCTAGAAAAGTCTTAGAGGGTATCTAAGCAGTTGTTCCTGGAGTGATCAGTGTGTGATCAGAAGACTCTGGAAGACTTAGTTGCGGACTAAGTGGAAAACCATTGTAATCCGTGCGATTAGTGGATTAAATCCTCAGGTTGAGGTAAATCATCTCTGCGGGGGTGGACTGGAGTAGCTTCGTTAACAGCGAACCAGGATAAAAATAATTGTGCAATTTATTTTTATCGTCCAAGATTTAAAGTCACACTTATTAAATCCCCCCCCCTTTCTAAGTGTTTTTCTATCCTTCAATTGGCATCAGAGCGCCGGTTCTAAGGTGCAAGCACTTAACCGTGTTTAGAAAAGATTCAGGAAAAGAAAAACGCTTCATTTGAAAGATGGTTGATGAAAGTGAAAAGTCTACATCTACACCTGCATCTACATCTGGCTCTGCTGAGCAATACAACGGTAACAATGGTTATACTAGACCGCCGGTATTTGATGGTGAAAACTTTGAATACTGGAAAGATAAACTGGAAAGTTACTTTCTGGGTCTAGATGGTGATCTATGGGATCTTCTAATGGATGGTTACAAACATCCAGTAAATGCCAGTGGCGTGAAGCTGTCAAGGCAAGAAATGAATGATGATCAAAAGAAGCTTTTCAGGAATCATCATAAATGTAGAACTGTTTTGCTGAATGCTATCTCTCATGCTGAGTATGAGAAGATATCTAACAGGGAAACGGCCTATGACATATATGAGTCCTTGAAAATGACTCATGAAGGAAATGCTCAAGTCAAGGAGACAAAAGCTCTTGCCTTAATCCAGAAGTATGAAGCCTTCAAGATGGAGGATGATGAAGACATTGAAAAGATGTTTTCAAGATTTCAAACTCTTACTGCTGGATTGAGAGTTCTTGACAAGGGATACACCAAGGCTGATCACGTAAAGAAGATCATCAGAAGCTTACCCAAAAGATGGGGTCCTATGGTGACTGCATTCAAGATTGCAAAGAATCTGAATGAAGTTTCTCTGGAAGAGCTTATCAGCGCCTTGAGAAGTCATGAAATAGAGCTGGATGCAAATGAGCCTCAAAAGAAAGGTAAGTCTATTGCATTAAAATCTAATATCAAGAAATGCACTAACGCTTTTCAGGCCAAAGAAGAAGATCCTGAAGAATCAGAATCTGAAGAAGAAGATGAACTGTCCATGATCTCCAGAAGGCTAAATCAACTCTGGAAGACCAAGCAAAGGAAGTTCAGAGGCTTCAGAAGTTCAAGGAAATTTGAACGTGGAGAATCTTCTGATGAAAGAAGATCTGACAAGAAGAAGGTCATGTGCTATGAATGCAATGAGCCTGGACACTACAAGAATGAATGTCCAAATCTTCAGAAGGAAAGTCCCAAGAAAAAGTTTCATAAGAAGAAAGGTCTTATGGCAACCTGGGATGAGTCAGAAGATGATTCAGAAGATGAGCAGGCCAACTGTGCGCTGATGGCGACAGAAGATGACGGATCAGAATCTACATCAGAATCAGATTCTGAAGAGGTATTTTCTGAACTTACTAGAGATGAGTTAGTTTCCGGTCTAACTGAACTTCTGGAACTCAAGTCTCAGATTAGTCTCAAATACAAAAAGCTGAAAAAGCAATTTGAATTTGAAACAAAGAAGCTTGAGTTGGAGAATTCTGAATTAAAAGAAAAACTTTTAAAATTATCCAATAATGTTGGATCTCCTTCTGATTCAGAAAAATCCACTCCTAGTCTAAACCATATTCTAAAAGAATATGATTTAAGTTTTAGGAAGTTCTTATCTAGAAGTATTGGCAGAAGTCAGCTAGCTTCTATGATATATGCCGTATCTGGAAACAAAAGAGTTGGCATTGGTTTTGAGGGTGAAACCCCATACAAACTTGAACCTGTTTATGAAATGAAAATTACATACAAGCCATTGTATGATCAGTTCAAGTATGGCCACTCTCATGATATTAGGCACACTTCACATGCTCAAAATTTTCACATAACACACACCAAGAAGCATGTGACACAACCTAGGAAATATCATGAAACTCACATTAAAAATTATCATGCTGTTCCTCCTATTGCTTATATAGTTAAACCCAAGTTCAATCAGAACTTGAGAAAATCTAACAAGAAAGGACCCAAGAAAATGTGGGTACCTAAGGACAAGATTATTCCTATTGCAGATATCCTTGGCTGCAAGAAGGACAAAGCACAACATGTCATGGTACCTGGACTCTGGATGCTCACGACACATGACAGGAAGAAGGTCTATGTTCCAAGACCTGGTGCTTAAGTCTGGAGGAAAAGTCAAGTTTGGAGGAGATCAGAAGGGCAAGATAATTGGCTCTGGAACTATAAAGTCTGGTAACTCTCCTTCCATTTCTAATGTACTTCTTGTTGAAGGATTAACTCATAACCTCTTATCTATCAGTCAATTGAGTGACAATGGTTATGATATAATCTTTAATCAAAAGTCTTGCAAGGCTGTAAATCAGAAGGATGGCTCAATCCTATTTACAGGCAAGAGGAAGAACAACATTTATAAGACAGATCTGCAAGATCTTATGAGTCAGAAGGTGACCTGTCTTATGTCTGTTTCTGAAGAGCAGTGGGTCTGGCACAGAAGATTAGGTCATGCTAGTTTGAGAAAGATTTCTCAGATTAACAAACTGAATCTGGTCAGAGGACTCCCTAATCTGAAATTCAAATCAGATGCTCTTTGTGAAGCATGTCAGAAGGGCAAGTTCTCCAAACCTGCATTCAAGTCTAAGAATGTTGTTTCTACCTCAAGGCCATTAGAACTCTTGCACATTGATCTGTTTGGACCAGTCAAAACAGCATCTGTCAGAGGAAAGAAATATGGATTAGTCATTGTAGATGATTATAGCCGCTGGACTTGGGTAAAATTCTTAAAACACAAGGATGAGACTCATTCAGTGTTCTTTGATTTCTGCATTCAGATTCAATCTGAAAAAGAGTGTAAAATCATAAAGGTCAGAAGTGATCATGGTGGTGAATTTGAGAACGGATCCTTTGAAGAATTCTTCAAAGAGAATGGTATTGCCCATGATTTCTCTTGTCCTAGAACTCCACAGCAAAATGGGGTTGTAGAACGAAAGAATAGGACTCTGCAAGAAATGGCCAGAACCATGATCAATGAAACCAATATGGCTAAGCATTTCTGGGCAGAAGCAATAAACACTGCATGCTATATTCAGAATAGAATCTCTATCAGACCTATTCTAAATAAGACTCCTTATGAATTGTGGAAGAATAGAAAGCCCAACATTTCATATTTCCATCCATTTGGATGTGTATGCTTTATTCTGAACACTAAAGATCATCTTGGTAAGTTTGATTCCAAAGCTCAAAAGTGTTTCCTTCTTGGATATTCTGAACGCTCAAAAGGCTACAGAGTATACAATACTGAAACATTGGTTGTAGAAGAATCAATCAATATCAGGTTTGATGATAAGCTTGGTTCTGAAAAACCAAAGCAGTTTGATAATTTTGCAGATTGTGATATTGATATATCAGAAGTTGTTGAGCCAAGAAGCAACGCATCAGAAGCAGAGCTTCTCAGAAGCAAAGAACCAGAAGATCAAATATCAGCTTCTCTGGAGGATCTAAGTATTTCTGAAGAACCATCTGTCAGAAGATCATCCAGACTCATCTCTGGTCATTCAGAAGATGTCATTCTTGGAAAGAAGGATGATCCAATCAGAACAAGAGCATTCCTTAAGAACAATGCAGACTGTCAATTAGGTCTTGTATCTTTGATCGAGCCAACTTCTGTTGATCATGCTCTAGAAGATCCAGACTGGATAATTGCTATGCAAGAAGAACTGAATCAGTTTACAAGGAATGATGTTTGGGATCTTGTTCCTAGACCAGATGGATTCAATATAATTGGTACAAAATGGGTCTTCAGAAACAAGCTCAGTGAGAAAGGTGAAGTGGTAAGAAACAAAGCCAGACTGGTGGCTCAGGGTTATAGTCAGCAAGAAGGGATTGATTATACAGAAACCTTTGCACCAGTGGCCAGGTTAGAATCTATTCGTCTATTAATTTCTTTTGCCACTCAACATAACATCACTCTCTATCAAATGGATGTTAAGAGTGCCTTCTTAAATGGTTATATAGATGAAGAAGTTTATGTCCATCAACCTCCTGGTTTTGAAGACTCTATGTCTCCGAATCATGTGTTTAAACTAAAGAAATCATTATATGGATTGAAGCAAGCTCCCAGAGCTTGGTATGAACGCTTAAGTTCTTTCCTTCTAGATAATGGTTTCACTAGAGGAAAAGTGGACACTACTCTCTTTTGTAAAACCTTTGAAAAGGATATTTTAATTTGTCAAATATATGTAGATGATATTATTTTTGGAACATCTAATGCTACACTTGGAAAGGAGTTTGCTGAGTCTATGCAGGCTGAGTTTGAAATGAGCATGATGGGAGAACTCAAGTATTTCCTTGGAATACAAATAAATCAAACATCAGAAGGAACATATGTTCACCAAACCAAGTATGTGAAGGAACTTCTGAAGAAGTTTAATCTTCTGGACTGCAAAGAAGCCAAAACTCCTATGCATCCAACATGCATCCTAGGTAAGGATGAGGTAAGTAAGAAGGTAGATCAGAAGTTATACAGAGGTATGATTGGATCTCTTCTATATCTGACTGCTTCTAGACCTGACATTCTGTTCAGTGTTTGTTTGTGTGCTAGATTCCAATCAGATCCTAGAGAATCTCATTTAACTGCTGTTAAGAGAATTCTAAGGTATCTGAAAGGTACTACTAATGTTGGCTTAGTTTACAGAAAATCTAAAGAATACAACTTAGTAGGATTCTGCGATGCTGATTATGCTGGAGACAGAATTGAAAGAAAAAGTACTTCAGGAAGTTGTCAATTTCTTGGAAGTCATTTGATCTCCTGGTACAGCAAGAAGCAAGCAACTATTGCTCTATCAACCACAGAAGCAGAATATGTAGCTGCTGCTGGTTGTAGTACACAGATGCTCTGGATGAAGAGTCAGTTAGAAGATTATCAGATATTTGAGAGTAACATTCCTATATTCTGTGATAATACTTCTGCTATATGTTTATCTAAGAATCCTATTCTTCATTCAAAAGCTAAACATATTGAGATTAAACATCATTTCATAAGGGACTATGTTCAGAAGGGTGTCATATCTTTAAACTTTGTTGATACAGACCATCAATGGGCTGATATCTTTACAAAACCCCTGGCTGAAGATAGGTTTAAGTTCATTCTGAAGAACATCAGTATGGATTTATGCCCAGAATGAGAAGATGAGAAGTTCTCATGTATGAGTATCTTCTGAAATGAATGTGGAACATTTTTTTTGTCAGAAGTTCTGATTGAAATCTTTTAGAAATTATGATTCGGTTATTACTAACGTTTCAGTGTCTAAGTTGATTCAGAACCTCTTTTAAAGCAAAACAGCTGTTACGTTTTATCTCGGGATGGTAAACCTGTCGTTACTATTCATGGATAAGCGCGCGTGCAGTTGAAGGGACGCCGACCATAGGTAACTGTGCTAGTCACCTCATTTGTCTTTATTATCTCTCCTCACGTCACGTAACATTAAATGCTTTTCTTCATTCGTTTCACCTTATTTTTCTTTTAAATACTCTTCAAAATGGTTTTTGGTTTCCTATCTCTTTGTCTTCCTCTTAAAGTTTTTTCTCTCTCTCTCTCTCTCTCTCTCTCTCTCTCTCTCTCTCTCTCTCTCTCTCTCTCATTTCTTCTCTCAAAACCTAGCGTTCACTCTAAGTCTGTTGAAGCTCCATGACTCAAAGGCGACAGATCTCTGTGCATCTCGGGATGGCTCTTCTAATACCGCTCAAGTCAGACTCTTCTTTGATGTTGTTATCAACTTTCATCCAAAGACAGAAGACTTTCTTGAGTTGTAGGAAGATAT
This sequence comes from Vicia villosa, assembly GCF_029867415.1. Lineage (NCBI taxonomy): Eukaryota > Viridiplantae > Streptophyta > Magnoliopsida > Fabales > Fabaceae > Vicia > Vicia villosa. The sequence continues at coordinate 255,045 of NW_026706163.1, read as the reverse complement.
GCTCAACTTCTATGTTGAGTTTCTTGACCGAATGTTGTATTTTTTAATTTTTGTAGTCATTTCCTCTTTGGAAATTCTACTTTGTGTTTGCTAGGAATGTTTTTCATCTTGTTAAAACATAGGAACCTTTTGTAATATCTTTTGATTATCAATGAAAAGTTTCTTTGTGTTTTACATTCCAGTAAATGTCTTATTTGTCGTTTTATGCATCTGAATTTTTTTTAAATATTCTTTTTGATGTTATGACAAAAAGGGGGAGAAGATAAATGATAAGATAAATGATAAATGATTTGATTAATCTATCAGTTGCTGGGTAAAGGCTCCCACACATTCACTAACAAGAACTGCAAGTTCTACATGGTTTAAGTGTTTTGCAGGTACAGAGAAGTGAAGTGAATCTTCAGAAGCAAACACTAGAAGCAAAACCATGGAAACTGAAGCAAGCTGAGTGCTGTCAAGCTTCAGAGATCAGAAGCAAGAAAGAAGAATGAATCAGAAGCACTGATAATAGAATTTGAATATCATTGTCTATCCTGTTCTGACAAAATTCTATTTGCTCTGATACATATAATGTTATGGCTCTGATACATTATTTGCTCTGATACATTATTTCAGCCTATATGGCTCTGATACATATAATGTGTTCAAACATACATTTTATGTTCTAACTCGTTCATGCTGACTTTTGTCGTTTAGTTTTTGTTCTGTAACATTTCAGGATGTAGAGATGCTCTGATGATGCTCTGGTACATTCAACAATGTTCTGATACAAATCTAGCATGAAGTGATGATTGGTAGACATTCAAAGTTCTGAAGCTATCCGAGGGAAGCAGAAATCAGAAGATGTGAATGTTCTAAAAGATCCAGAAAATTCAAGTTCTGAAGCTGTCCTGAATGGAAGCAGAAGTCAGAAGCTGTGAATGTTCTGAAGATCAAAGAAATTCAAGTTCTGAAGCTGTCCACGATGGAAGCAGGAATCAGAAGCTGTGAGTGTTCTAAGGATCTAAAGAAATTCAAGTTCTGAAGCTGTCCAATGGAAGCAGAAGTCAGAAGCTATGAATTCTCTGAAGGCAGAAGCTTATATGATCGTCTCTACCGAAATAATCAGGGAAGTCTTTTATCAAAGTTCTTCGAGTATTTATTTCAGGGGGAGATTATTTATCTCAAGGGGAGATTGTTAATCTCAGGGGGAGACATATTCATATGCTTATGCTATAGCTGTGTAATTTGTCTTTTGCCGTCTACTCTTTCTGATCGCAAATTCATATCATTTATATATGTTTTTGTCATCATCAAAAAGGGGGAGATTGTTAGAACAAGATTTGTTCTTATCAATTATCTTAGTTTTGATGATAACAATAATATGAATTTTGCTTAAGATAATATGGTACTCTAATCCAATGCAATTTCCCTTTCAGGAAATATATATAAAGAGTACGCATAATTCAGCGCTCAGAAGTTGTATCTCAAATGGTTCAGCATGCAACATCAGAACATGGTCTGGCAAGACATCAGAAGATGGTCGAAGCAGAATCAGAACATGGGTCTATGGAAGCATCAGAAGAACATGAGATCAGAAGCACTGAAGATCAGAAGATGGTATCACGCTCAGAAGCACTTCAAGGTCAGAAGATCAGAAGATGCTTTGCACCAAGCTGTTTTTGACTCTGATGATATTCAAACGTCGTATTCACAAACATCAGATCAGAAGGAAGTACAGGTGGCAGACTACGCTGACTGACAAAAGGAACGTTAAAAGCTACTAAAGGCTACGTCAGTAGACACAGCGTGAACAAGGCTCGAGGTAGTTGACAAAAGCGTATAACATTAAGTGCAATGCTGTACGGAACACGCAAAGCATTAAATGCATTCAACGGTCATCTTCTCAACGCCTATAAATATGAAGTTCTGATGAGAAGCAAGGTTACCAATTTCTACATCTATTCTGTGAATATCAAACTTGCTGAAACGCTGTTCAATCAAAGCTCAGAATCTTCATCAACTCACTACATTGCTGTTGTAATATCTTAGTGAGATTAAGCTTAAACGATAAGAGAAATATCACAGTTGTGATTATCGCTTTTAAGAAGCATTTGTAAACTCTTGAATAGATTACATTAAGTTGTAAGGAACTAGAGTGATCGTGTGATCAGTATACTCTAGGAAGTCTTAGCAGTTGGCTGAGCAGTTTGTAACTAGAGTGATCGTGTTGATCAGAATACTCTAGGGAAGTCTTAGGAGTGAACTAAGCCTAGAGTGATCGTGTTGATCAGTAGACTCTAGAAAAGTCTTAGAGGGTATCTAAGCAGTTGTTCCTGGAGTGATCAGTGTGTGATCAGAAGACTCTGGAAGACTTAGTTGCGGACTAAGTGGAAAACCATTGTAATCCGTGCGATTAGTGGATTAAATCCTCAGGTTGAGGTAAATCATCTCTGCGGGGGTGGACTGGAGTAGCTTCGTTAACAGCGAACCAGGATAAAAATAATTGTGCAATTTATTTTTATCGTCCAAGATTTAAAGTCACACTTATTCAATCCCCCCCCTTTCTAAGTGTTTTTCTATCCTTCATACACATGTAATAAGGTATTTGTGTTTGAATGTGCAGCGGTATACACAAAATATATGGTTGAATGAAATAAAGAGTAAATGAAATTAAATACAATATAACTATCAGATATTTTACACCAATGATAACTAAAATATGGTGGAATATACCATATTTTTACAAGAAAATAGGGTGTAAATTTATTGACATTCATAGTAATCATTATTCATTTTACACCCGATTTTTATTAAGTCGAATGTAAATTTGTTTGATTTAAATGTATATATGTAACAATTTACACTCGTTTTCTCTAAAAAAAGGCGTAATATGTCATATATTTACATCCATTTTAAAATGGGTGTAAATTCGTCAGACATTTCCCACCATTTGAATTTACACTCTTTGATAACGTGTGTAAAAAATATAAAAAATAGGTGTAAATTTCTCTTTCAACACTAGTGCCTAAAATTTAAGATAGGATTTGGTTAATTAGATGGACAACAATAAGAAGAGTCTCTCCCCAATAACAGATGGGAACAAACATTTGAAATAAGATAGATCAAGCAACTTCAAATAAATGATGTTTTTTCTTTATGCAACACCATTTTGCTGAGGGTGTGTCAACATACATGAATTTATGGATAATTTCATGTTTAATAGTGAAGTTGGAAAATGCATGATTGACATATTATTTGCCATTGTGTGATCAAATTCTTTTTATACCTTTTTGAAAGTGTGTTTGGACCATATTATTAAATTAGATAAATAATTATGGTACTTCTGATTTAATATTCATTAAGAAGATCTGAGTTACTCGATTACAATCACCAATAAGCGAGACAAACCATTTTGAACCAAAAATAATATAGGTATGTGCGGGTCCCTAAACATCATAATGAATAATATTAAATAGTTAAGAACTCTTATTTAAACTAAAAGAAAAATAGCCACAATTGTGTTTTGCTAAGTGACAAACATCACATTTAAAAGACTCAGCATAATATTGTAAGAACAAAGATGAAAACATATACTTAATTATATAAAAAGAATGATGTCCAAAACGCTTGTGCTGAAGCCAAATTTGTGAGTTAGAAGAGGAAGATGCAAATTAGAGACGAAAGAAGAATACCTTTGGATCATCTGACTTCTCAAAGAATCAGTATAAAATTCTTAAGCAATTCTAAGCGTCGCTACCGCGAAAAATCACAGAGTCACCACTGAGCTTTATTTATCCCAGTAAGGGAAAGGAAATATCCAACAAACCTCAACCAAGGAAAAAGGATGAACTCGCGACCAAGAGAAGGGTATGGAAGTCGGTTATGCAAGGGGAAGGTATCAGCACCCCTCACATGCGTAGTACTCTACATGATCTATTCTTGTTGTTTCTAATCAAAGGGTGTGTTATCTAAAGCTTATTTGCTAAGGAAATGCAATGCATGAATTATTAAAGGTAAACAAAGGTTTTAAATAATTGTGCTCGCTAGGGTTTCCTGAACCCTGTGCCTATGTACCCCCACTGTGCAATGGAAAAGTCAGAGCATGGTAGTTCTTCCCAACATTTTCTGTTTTGTTTGTTGTGTGTTTTTTATGGACCAAAAAGTCCTTATACAAAGGGTATCAACAAGAATGATCCCTAAATCAACATGTTTTGCGTTGGTTGGTGTTTTTTAGGTGAATCCCTCAAGTGGTCCTCTTAAACAAGAGATACAAGAGTACATTCACTTTTAACTTTGAAAATGTTTTAACATCTTAAAGTGTTTTGGATTTTTGTTAAGAAAAGTGTTTTAGTTTTATTAGGATGCAACAAGAAAGCAAAAGTCTATGGGGAGACTTGGTCCTAATGTTGTAATGCAAAGTGAACCTAAAGTTAGGATACAGGGAATCCTACCTAAGTGTTATCATGCATGGTTATCAACATAAGGTCTACTTGATTCAACCTTAATCAAAGGATCACGGTGGATCAAGATATCTTAAGGGTGCATGTGATCAAACAAGCAACATATAAAAGTACCTAAACATGTAATAGGCAACCACACCACAAGAAAGTGTCAAGAAATGAGAATCCCAAACATGAATTAGGGTAAACCAAAATGTGAACATGAATCACTTTAATCAAGAATCTTAGGGAGATAACACTCAAGAAACATCACCTAAACATGAATTAGGTAATGTATACTACAAGAAAGTGTCAAGAGACAAGCGAGATCACCTAAACATGAATTAGGCAAGACACGTGAACATGAATCACAATCAAGGAAGAAAGATTTGACTTGGATAAAAAACCAAAATAATTGGAAAAAAATAATGAAAATCATGACAATTATCTACAAATCTCAAATTACCTAAAAAAGATTCTTACCAATTTTTTATACCAAGCAAAAATCAATTTTGAAGCAAAAAATGTGAAATAACCAAAAAGATACTTGCCTCTGGCTTGGGGGTGCAAACCCTAAAAAATCTTAAACTAAAATCAAGTTACAACGCTATTGGCCCTGGAAAGAGGGTTGGGAAAAGAACAATGTGTAAGGCCCATATGTAATTGGGTCCAATTACCAAACAACTAAACTTTTCTCATGAATCAAAAGAGAAATAATGACATAGCCATTCACTAAAGGAGGTGTACCAATGAGAGAAGGACACCTCGCCCATTGACCAAAAAAGAGAATAGAAAACACATTGACGTCAGATCCCTTGATCCGGTCGTCTTCTCCGATGAGAGGGCCACCACCAGAGGTGGCCACAATGCAATGTAAATGATAAACATTATGTCCACTCCACTCAGTTTTTTCCCTTTATCATGGATATGAAGTTTATTTTCGCAAACAACAATTATATCGTCAAGAACAAACATGTGCAAGCTATGCCCTAAAAATGAAACTCCATGAAAATGTTTCAAACATGGCTTGCTTCATGGCAGGACTTCAGATGTACTCAATATGCCTTAGATGTACCGGAAAATCTAGCATGAATAGGTGAAAAGGTTAAGAAGAATACCTAACAAAAGTGTGGTCCGTTACTCTCTTGAACCTTGCAAAGATGGAAGAAAACTCTATTGTGTTGCTTCCTTAACCTTAAAAAACGCAGAGGGAAATGACATAGGTTCAGGATCTTGAAGAGAACTCCGGATGCAGCAATTGAGAAGTTCTTGAGCTTGAAGGTTCTTACATCTCATTTTCGCGTGGCTAAATGCTTGGATCCAGAACGAATGGAGAAGGTGTGCTCCAATGGTGAAGCTCTTTGATTCATTAGAGTTTGTTAGAGTTCTAACAAACGTTTTTCAGCTTTAAGTACAAGAGAGAAAATAGAGATTTTGAGAGAGATTAAAGATTGAGAGTGAGAAAATGGAATGACGCGTGTTCCCTTTAATTCAGCTGTGGAGATTGAAATATATATGGTTAGGTGAGAGAGTGGTGATGAGGTATGGTGAGCAAACTTCACCTACAAGTTTTTGATGACACCTTTGGCTATCTTTCTCTTCCATGCATGCATAGTGCATATTTGCTTAGCCAAATGAGACAATTTCATGATGATGCGTGACTGTTGCATGATGGTGATTCCTTTTGCTCACAATTATGACATAGCATGCCATTCTAAACAAATTTTCATTTTTTATATGCATGTCCATGCAACCACCTTTGTGGGAGCATAACTCATCGAGCTTTAATCCAAATTCCACGCCATTTTTACCACCTTAAAGAGGGAAGGAAAATGTCGAGCTTTTATGTTGGGCACACCCTGGATAGGAGTTTAGAACCTCATGAAATTTCCGCTCAAAGTTAGTCTCTTATGTCTAGCCAAATAGAAGCATGTGATTTTCTTCCTTGCTTTCCATGGACATAACGTTTTGTATAGGCCACCAAATGAAGAGTTCTCGATGTCAAATTAAAGAGGGAGGAAAAAATACACATTATAGATGTTGATCACAACTTGAATTAATGTTTGGATCGTCAAGATAATCAAGCTCAAAGTCAGCCACTTGTTAAGCTTAAACAGTTAGTGAAAATTTCAAACATTTTGCCAATTCAACTAACATTATTTCTTGACTTTGGCCTCCAATATCTTCCAATCAAAGCATTCTAATGGATCAAATCCTTCTACAAACATGTAGTATGATGCAGATCTTTCATTCAGGCCTTGGTTTGCACATTTTGGCATGTTGATGAATGAGATATGAATCTTGTGAGTCATGCATATGACCATGGATTCTTGGTACTTACGAATTTTTAAAAAAAATCCTAATTTTACCAAATTTGTGATTTTCTTGATTTCTCTTGATAAATCTTGATTCAATCTCATGTAATAATGGAAATTGGCTCGACATGGTCATAGTAAATTTCTCAAAAAGTCAAACTTTGACTTTGTGAACTAGATGAATCAAACATTGACTTCTACCATCTTGAAACCCTCGAGACTTTTGAGATAGCCCATGATACACATGATGGCACCTTATCTCATATCACAAAATTTTGTTTTGGTTAAAAAGTTAACCCACAGTTGACTTTGACCAAAACCCTAATTTGAGCCAGATGAATTGGACCTTGCATTTAATCCTTGAGACAATGGTCATAAATGCCCATATGATAAAACCCTCACTTCTTGGAGAGTATGAGGAGGATGTCTTGAAACATTGAGATCCAATCACATGAAACCCTTTCTTTGATGCTTCTTGAAGAAGAAGAAGAACTAGATGAACTTATGACTTGATAGAGAACTTCATGATGATGACATGATTATTCTTTGCCTTAGCTGAGTATAGTATCATTCTCCTTGAGTGAGGAGCTCAAACTACAAGATCTTAATCTCTTGGAAATAAGAATTCCAATGATATGTATGAGTGCGTTGATCACGACCTATTGAGATATGAAAATGAGTGATATTCAAGCCTTGTTAAGTTTAAAATGAGAGGGAAAATTTTGGAGTGCAACACTAACCGCCTCCCCTATGACATGGTACTGAAAACACGATGAGAATTAAAAATATTACTTTACAATTCTGATCATATGTAAGCTTATGCATGAAAATTAAATGGTTATAAAATGTAGGAACATGAAGTACAAATTGTAACTTGAATGAAAGTTGTAAGTCAATATTTACAGTGCCAACATCAAAGGTGAAGTACAAGAGGATAGTAATGTTTAATCAAATGTCATATGATTAGTAGCACTAGAGTCAATAATCCAAATATTCTTAGTAATATTACCATAGATTGTAATACATCGATAGTGCAAATTCTTACCAATAATTGTTGAAGGTGTACCATAATTTATAAATTATTTCGTTGGCAATACAAATAAAAAAGGTGCATTGAAAAACTAACAAAATAAAAACCAAACTTAAAATAAATACCTAGAAATGAAGTATGTCAGAATTCGATTTTGATCACACAAACATAACGAGGAAGGCCAAATGGAAAAATGATGACTAGATCATCAAAAATAGATGTTAGGACAGCGTCGCATGTTGTTGAGCATATTTCTCGGTGGGTATTTAATTTATCGTATCCATTGAGATTTAGGTGATATTACCGCCATTCTATAGTTTATAATGTTTTAAGTTACAGTTCGATTGGTTTTGATTTGGTAAAAGTAAGGGTGTGATCAGATCGGTTTGGACCGATTTTTGGTCAAAAAAATGTCCTAAACGATGATATATCCATCAGTTTGGTTTGGTTTGGTTTTTAACATTTTTCAATAATGGAACCAAATCAAACTAACCGGTTTGGTTTGGTTCAGTTGACCGGTTTACGATGTTTTTTCCAAATATTATATTCATCAATGTATTCTCCATTATTGTGTTTTTCGGTGTATTTTATGCTATTATTTTTTAAAATAATTTATTTATGTAATTTATTTTATGCTCTATTTTTTCAAACAAATTACAAGTTGCTCTTAATCCACATGAAACAGGGATATGATTTCCATTGCATCATAAAATAAGTTCACTATCAAATATAAAAGTTGACACTTGACATCAGAAACTTGGGAAGGAATTTGAAAACTTAACAGATAGAACACAATAAAACACACATCAAGATATTTTGTAACAAGACTAGAATAATTTTTTTGAAGAAGAAACAAAAAAGATAAAAACAAAATATGAAAATTAATGAAGAAACATGAACATGAAGAAGGTGACCATAACATATCATAAAGACAATATAGAGAGCAACAATTGTGGTGGACAACGAGAGTGCATTTTAGTGAAACCAAGTTTTTGTGACTTATGGTTTCTACTTTCTATGTTTTGGAGTTTGATTTTAGATGTGTGTTTTGCTGAAAATAAGGAAGTGTAAACAAAGATGGAAAATGGTTGAACTGATACAAATTTTAGGCTTATTGATGGATGGAATAAAAGATTTAGAGTATAATTATAATTATTGGTTCGGTTCACCGATTCCTAAAAACTAAAACCGAGAACCAAACAAACAACATCGGTTTTCATTAGTTTGGTTCAGTTTTTGAACCGAACCAGAAACAATCAGTTTTATTTTGGTTTGTTTTGGATTTTCGGTTTAATTAGTTTTTTCTGTTCCGCTTACACCCTTAGGTAAAAGTAACATTCATAAAATTTTGTAGCGTTGAGTAAAGTTTAGAAAGATTAATGTTTTAAAAGGCATATCAAGACTAGATTTCATCAACCTATTTTGCATGTATTCGATTAATCAAGCATGTGAGCTTCATTTATAATCAATATAACCACATTTCGCTCATCTATACCGTTTGTGTCTAAGACAGTATTATAATTTTAACCGTAGGATTTAATCGACGGTATCTCAACCTATTAAACAACACAAATAACATTTATTAACCGATATAAAGTGAATATCAAATTCCAACTCCATGTTTAGACTTGGGCTTTGATAGATAATAAACTTAGATCCAGATATAGAAGATGTATCTCACAATCTCTTAAACCACAAATATTCAATAAAAGCAAAGATTATCATCTATATTGATTATCAAGTTGTATCACACAAAAGATTAAAGGAAATACATACAAGTGAAGATTTTCACTTGATTACATCTAATCTTGATACAAAAGGAGTTTACCTAACCATTGACATGGTAACTTGCTTGACAAAGGAAATAAGAAAGATTCACAATTATCAATGTCGAAGAATCGAAGATTAATGCTCCAAATTGTTGATTTCGAGTTCCTCTGGTTTTTCTCAAGTGTTTTTTATCAGAAAATGAAGAGCTAACCCGAAATATCTAGAACAACTCTATTTATTGGGGTTTGAAAAAGTAGACTGCGCTAAGCCTCAGTAGAGCGCGCTTAGCGCAAGTACGAAGATATTTAACTTAAACTGCCACAAACCTCGCTTAATCCAAAAAGGGCGCTGAGCGAGCTTGCCTCTGCCAAAATCTTCTCTAAGCGCGCTTTGGCACACTAAGCGAGCTTTTACTTGCACAAATCCATCCAAAATGCATCTTTGAGCTTGTTCTTTTGTCTTTGAGTGCCCAAAGCTTTAATCATGCAAGAAAAACATACAAAACAAATTGAAATTGATTAAACTACAAGATATTTACAAGAATAAGCTAAAAGTTAAATATCCATACTAAAGTTAGGGTTGTCATAAAACTTCACTAAAACCAAGTGAAAAGGACCACAAAATATTATTAAATATAAACACAATTTGGCCCTTAACACGTGTGACATACATGTAGAGGCGCGGATGGGCTCACACGTTGGATTAAAAGCGACTTGTGAAGGCGCATGCAATGATTTGTGGTGGTGAAGTTTTTGAGTGTGGCCGATCTAGGGCGCCAATCACTTATGTGAGGGAATAGACATTGATAAAGGTTAAACGATGACTAGAAACAAAATAAAGAATGTCAAATAGTGATGATTTGAGATTGATTGTTGAAAAAAGTAACAATAAACAAGTCTAAAAAAAACAAGAGCTTTATAATACTATGTTGTAAAACAAGATTTTGATATATTAAAAATTGTCATCTAAGAGATTTAACACTACTGCGTGTCCCTGACTGAATTCGAACCCATAACCTCTACTGCGTGCCTAAGGCCTCTATTGCGTGCCTAGGGCTGGATTCAAACCTAGAATCTCTGGTCAAGCTGAAAAAGACCCCACCATGTTATCCAAATGGTCTTGGGTAAATGCTTGGTTTTTGTAGTTGGAAGAATAGTCATTTTAGACTTCAATTAGAAACATATGTGCTTAATCCATAAAGTTTATTTACAGCGATACTATTTATTAACATTTAACTTTATTTATGTTTAATCTATAATATTGACATGTAAAAGTAAAACACAAGTTAAAGACAGCAAGAAACAAGAAAGTACAATCCCACACTTTACTCTATTTTATATATGTTGAGTAGGATCATAAAATTCAAACCACTATTCTTTCTTTCTCTCTCAATCACTCACTTCTTTTCTTGGTAATTGTTCTGTTTAGAATCATAATCGACATGAAGGAATACTCAGTTTCCTGCAAAAGACATAGCAAACACCACACTAAAAGACAACACCATGTTGTCTCAAAACAACCATCTGCACAAAACCATTCTCTCATATTGTCCACTTCCCAAAACATTCCACCTATGCTACCTGCTTTTGTTTCTTTGCTACTTCTTCTTACTTCAATTACACCATCACTTTCTCATCACACCATTGTCTCACATTCTACTCACCACTCAAAGACTAACCAAACTTTCAAACCAGGTCAAGAGTTTCTCAAGTTAAGCAGAATCAGAACTCACCTCAAGAAAATCAATAAGCCTCCTGTCAAAACAATTCAGGCATGCATTTTTCTTTTATGTATATACCGATATACCGATATAAGTACAACGACTTATGATATGTCTGTAAGTTGTTTTCAGCCTATTTCTATAAACTTGCTTTCTCATTTTGCTGCAGAGTCCAGATGGTGATTTGATAGATTGTGTTTTATCTCATCAACAACTAGCTTTTGATCATCCTAAGCTTAAAGGGCATAGACCATTGGTAATAGTTTAATAACTATGTACTTAGAAAAACACAAAATGAACTTGCATTAGTTTGAGATAACATGAAGTAATTGAGAGGTTTAAGGTTTACAGAATCCACCAGAAAGGCCAAAGGGATACACCAACAATGGAGAAAATGTTAGTGAGATGTTTCAGCTTTGGGCTGATTCCGGTGAAGCGTGTCCCGAAGGAACGGTTCCGATCAGAAGAACAACAGAAGAGGATATTCTTAGAGCAAGTTCTATCCAAAGATTTGGAAGAAAGCCAAAACCTGTAAAGAAAGATTCAACTAGTAGTGATCATGAGGTAATTCATTTTCAAAGTTTAAGGCATTTAGAAAATAATATTAGAGAACCGTTGAGGCGAGGCCCTGTGCTGTAGCCCATGTTGTACGTCTGCAAAGATGACCCTGAACGCAGTTTAAATATATGGTTAATTACGTTTTAATTGTGTTTAGATGATTAATAATTTGCAAAACCTACATTAATCATCCACAAAATGTAATTAACCATATAGTCTATCTTTATTTCATTCCCCACCTACATTTTCCTTGACAGAAAGAAAAGAACAGCACTGGCTTAAGAGACAGTGAAAGGACACCACCACTTGTGTTTGTTTGTACCAAAAAGTAATATCAAAGATTTAAAATCATGATTTTGATGAGAAAGCTCTTCTTGTACCTACATTGGTTATTAGATGCCAATCATTTAGAATTTTTCAAGCAAAACTCCTAAAAAAAGGCCTATGTATGTTTATTGCAAATTTGCAACATATCTATTGTTGACAAGTTGTTTATCTTATTGCAGCATGCAATTCTTTTTGTAAATGGAAACCAATACTTTGGAGCAAAGGCAAACATAAATGTGTGGACACCACAAGTAACAAGTGAATATGAATTTAGTTTGTCACAAATATGGGTTATTGCTGGCTCTTTTGGTAATGATCTCAATACCATAGAAGCTGGTTGGCAGGCATGTCCTTACACTTTTTTTCCTAAATTATTCCTTTTCATGTTCATTTAATAAGTCTCACATTCAAATCCCCCCAGATGCCAACAATTTCTGTGTTGGACCAGTCCATACAAAACTTTACTCTGACTTGCAATTGGGCCTCATATTAGTTGATCTTTAGGTCAGATACCGAGTTTTCAAAAACAAACACTTAATTAAGTGCTCATAGCATATATATACTTATCATATAAGTGCTTATACTAGATAATCTAGTTGCTAGGAATGAATTTTTTCATTCTCATTATAGGTTATATCTTTCTTCAGGTAAGTCCAGAACTATATGGAGACAAATATCCAAGGTTCTTCACTTATTGGACTGTAAGTATTAGTAATAGTAATTAACTTATGCAACTTTTTTTTCTTGTGCATTGATTTGAAAGACATGTGCTATTTAACAACAGACAGATGCATATCAAACAACTGGATGCTACAACTTACTATGTTCAGGTTTTATCCAAACAAACAACAAAATAGCAATAGGAGCAGCAATCTCTCCCATTTCAGCTTATAACAATAAGCAGTTTGATATTGGCATAATGATTTGGAAGGTGAGCATTAAGATTATATGAACTAATGTATTTTCTTATGTTATATCAATGTTATTGCTTTATTTTTTGTATGACTTTATTGAATTTCTCAGTAGTGGACCTTAATGGAGTCTACTTTAATTATGTTCTTTTCTATTACTTTATTAAAGCAATAATTCACGCTTTACTTTTATTCTGGTCTTACTGTAAACAGCTTCTAAATACTCAAAAGCTGAATTTTTCACCTATAGATCTATGATGTTCAATAATCAAAATATTCAAAATAATCTCTTTTGGTCAATGTGTCACTAGTGGTCCTTTCTATGACCAAATTGAATAGTACTATAAGTGTTTATATTATAACTTACAATGGAAAGCATGCTGAGAAATGATTGTGAACAACAGGATCCAAAGCATGGACACTGGTGGTTGGAATATGGTTCAGGACTGTTAGTTGGATATTGGCCAGCAAGCATGTTTAGTCACTTGAGGAATCATGCAAGCATGGTACAATTTGGTGGAGAGATTGTGAATACACGTTCTAAGGGTTATCACACTGGGACTCAAATGGGGAGTGGACACTTTGCAGAAGAAGGGTTTAGAAAAGCTGCTTATTTTAGAAACTTGCAAGTGATTGATTGGGATAATAACTTGCTTCCTCTAGCTAATATTCATGAGTTGGCTGATCATTCAAGTTGTTATGATATTAGGCAGGGGAATAGTAATGCTTGGGGGACTTATTTTTATTATGGAGGTCCTGGAAGGAATGTAAAATGCCCATGAAAAAAAGTCACACTTGTTGTATGATATATTATAGCCTTCTTTGTTACATATTGTATTCCTCATCATTGTACTCCTTCTAATTATAATTACATGAGCATTAACAATAATTAATTTCAAATATTCTCTATTTGATTTTTTAGTCTATTTTAGGAATATAAGAATATACAATTAAGAGAATCAAACCATATGAAATCATTCCATATTAACGTCCCCTCAAATTGATGCGGGTAGTCAATGAACATCAATTTGTTAACAAGAAACTGATGACGTGGACGAGGAATCGCCTTTGTAAAAATATCTGCAACATGAAATTGAGTGCTAACACGAGGAAGTGATATTAGTTGATCATCATAGGCATCACATATTGAATGACAATCGATTTCGATATGTTTGGTGCGTTCGTGAAAAAACTGGATTTGCAACAATTTGGATGACACTTGTATTGTCAGGATAACGTGAAGTTAGCCTTGCTTGAAGAAATCCAAGTTTATTTAAAAGACCACGAAGCCAAAGTATTTCTGAACAAGCAGCAGACATGGCTCAAATATTCAGATTTAATAGAAGATTTAGAAACTTTTGCTTGCTTCTTACTTTTCCAAGAGATCAATGAAAAAATAAGAAACAAGCATCAACTAGTGATATATCGAGGAGTATCGTGACACCCTGCTCAAGTAGCAACACTATAAGCACTCAATTGAAGAGAAATTTTGACGTGAAAGAATAATTTGTGGTGAGAGGTTTCATTCAAGTAGAGAATTATACGTTGAACCCCATGCAAATGAAGATGACGAGGAGAATGCATGAATTGACTTACTTGCTTAACATAAAAATAAGTCAAAGCGAGAAATAGTTAAGTAATTAAGGCTACCCACAAGTTGTCGATACAATAAGGGATCAAGCAAAAGATCACCATCGTCACTATGATATTTAATACTAACCTCAAGGGGAGTATCTACCGGATTAGTTGATTGGAGACCAACCATAGAAATCAAATTTGTAGAATACTTGTGTTGATGGAGAGAGATACTCTTGGATGTAGAATAAACTTCAAGACGAAGAAAATAATGCAGTTTACCAATATCTTTCATATGAAATGACACTTGTAACTCCTGTTGAAGCTTCTGAATGGAAGCATTATCAAAACCAATAATAACCATATCATCAACATACAAAATAAGTAAGACAATTCTCATAGATGTGCTATGAATAAATAGATAAGAATCATACTGACTCTGAGTAGAGGAGACATTTAAGTTTGTAGGTGCATGAAATGTCCGCATCGAACATTGTGTTTGTCGTGGAGGACGTATGCGACAATTATATATAATATGACCTTGTTGCTTGCAATAATTACAGAACTTTTTTGCTGCAATAACGAGAAATATGTCCAAATTATTTGCAAGAGAAACGTTGAATTTATCTCATATCACGATCTTTACCTCTACTCTGAGCAGCATATGCAACCGCAACAGACTTAGAAACGATAGCTTCAGTAGACATGTCTCCTTGAGTAATGAGACATTGTTCCTCCCTTAAGAGTTCTCCAACACATATATCCAACGAAGGAACAATATTTCTATTAAGCAAAGCACCTCTGACAACTTCGAATTATGGGCGAAGTTTCATGAAAACTGATCTTGGCTACTTGTTTTGTAGACCTCTTGGACAGTCGCGAGAAAAATCTTGGGAACATCAGCATGAATAATACCATAGTCTTCTTTCTACAGATTCAAAAAACCAGAATGATATTCTTAAATAGATAAGTTACCTTGTTTGTAATTGGCTATCTCTAGCACCTATTGAAAATGTTTGGGTGCATTGTCTTAGTTGTAAATACGCTTCAAATAATTCCACATTTCTTGAGTAGTTGAAAATGATCACAAATTAATGATCATTTGAGGATTAATAGTGCTGAGGATCCAAGTGATTATTTGAGCATCTTTGGTTTCCCACACATCTAATGAAACTTTCTCTGTAGGTACCTTTGACACATCGTCTAGGTGACTCCATAAGCCCTTTTGCTTCACATAATTTTTGAATTGAAATTTTCAAGTAGAATATTTCTTATCGGTAAAACGGACACAAAAATAATTTCTTTCGCTTTCCATAGTCAAGATACAAATAACAACATGTTTTAACTAAAGCTCTTGATCACGTGCAACAATATCTCTCTCTTTAAAATAAAGGGTCAAATATGTTTGTGGTCCTCCTAAATTTTTCAAATTTCATTTTTAGTCCCTTAAAATATTTCCTTCAAATAATGGCCCTCCTAAAAATTTTCATCCACACTTTTGGTCCATAATACTAAAATCGTCGCTAATTCAGTCGCTAAGTAATATATTGTCGCTAAAATCGTCACTAATTCTATCGCTAAGTTGCAGGAGAGACCAAAAGTGTGGACGGAATTTTTTAGGAGGACTATTCTTTAAAGGAAATATTTTGAGCGACTATAGGATATTTAGGAGGACCATAAACATAATTAACCCAAAAAAACATGTAACAAATATATAATTCCAGTAATACCTCACCAAACCATTTGCCGAATCACGAGCAATTGCTGAACACAATTACGCACAAAACAGTTGCTAAACCAATCCACAAACTTTATTGAGAAATCACCAAGCAAAAAGAAACCCCAAAACAAACTGCAAAGCACAAGCAAACACGGAATGCGATCGCAAAGCAAAATCAATCGCAAAACCAAAGCATGATTACAAAGCAACATCGAATCACAAATCAAAGAATGATCATAAAGCAACACTAGATCACGAATCAACAAAGAATTCTCGATCACAAATCAACGAAGAAATCACGATCACAAGGCAACATCAAAAATAAAATGGCACGAAACCGCAAACAGCTACAATCAAGGTTTTAAAAATATTTTTGGGGAACATATGAAGATAAAAAGCTTACTTGGTTGGTAGAGAATTTCTCTAGAGGGAGAATAGTGAAAACTAAGAGAGAAACCTGGGAAAAACTATAACGGAGAAAACCCAATTTGAGGTGGAGTTTCCTATTATGGATACTAGTAGTAGTGAGGGAACACTTACAGAGATCTCTGATTATTGACTCATGATAAGGTAAGGAGGGTTATTGTAGCATATCAAAGGAACGGTTATGCTAACCTTGGATATTATGTTTTAATGTGGCTGAAGAACTGCAAAATAAAAGAAGAAAACCCTTCAGGGAGGCATTTGAAAACAGGTGGAGTCAAGGGTGGTTGAAAAATCATACTTGGAGGCTTGTTAAATTACCTAGGCACAACAAGGTAATTAGAAACAAGTGGATGCAACACGGTTCAAAGTCAAGGTGGAGATTATTGTAAATGTGCCTTACAACCTTTGTTGATGAAAAGCAGGAAAACATGTTTCGAGATTGCCAAAATCAAGAAGCCAAAAAACAACAAGAATGTCCGGTTTGGACAGTTCCCGGATTTCGAGTTTGACCAGTTCGAATTTCGGATCCGTTATTTAATGTTAAAATATTTGATATATATATATTAATTTAGAAATAGTCTAAATTAATATAAAATATATTATAAGATATTTATAATATTTTATTCTAATAATTAATGAGTTATGTTTTTGGGCTTGGGTTTTTGCTATTATAAATATGTATCTCCTTGTTATGTTTAAAGGGTGACAATCTTAGAGCTTATAACAACAAGGGAGAGCAAATGTTTAAATACATAGCATATGATTTTGGCTATTCTCATGGGAAACCTTAGAAAGACAAGGATTTTCTGGGAAAGCTTTGGAGTTATCTAAGAGAATTAGGGAATTGGGAAACACTTGTTTACACCTTGGGTTTGGGTTATTCATATATTGAAGGTTGAAGAGGTTGGGAAATACTTGGGGTAGAAATAAGGTTAATTTTTAGGGTTGTTCTTGGGAACATGAAGGCAAATGTTATTTTCTTGTAACTCATCTGTAATCTCTTGTAACAACTTTTTGAGTATAGTGAATTGGAGAGCTGCTCTCTCCCCTAGAGTAGATCGTTTGATTGAACTAGGTAAATAAACTTTGGTCTTTTAATTTGGTCTTTTTCTCTCCTTGTTATGTTATATTGTCTGTGTACGAATTATTATTGTTATAGACTATTTATTTTGGTTGCTACTATTTTTTGCCTCACAAATTGATATTGAATTTTGTCGTAATTCACAACAAGATAACAAACACATGAATGGAAGGAAAAATTCCAAGAGAGACCCAGCGTGGGTTCGTTTAACAAGATCAAGCTAACACAGTTTCACATGTTTAATTTGATTGAACCTTCTGATACCATGTTACGAATTCTGACTTCTTGTCATTCCTCATTGTATTCCTTCAATTTATAATTGCATGAGCATTTACAACAATTAATTATAAATATTCTCTATTTGATTTTCTAGTCTATTTTAGAAATATCAGAATATACAATTAAGAGAATCAAATCATATGAAATCATTCTATATGGAGAAATGATAAAAACAAAATTAACTAAAACGGGTCACACATATTACAATGGTCCACATTATAGAGAATTATCATAGTGAATCCTAACTACTGTTATAAACCCATTATAGAGAATTATCATAGTGAATCCTAACTACTGTTATAAACCCATTGTGTCTCTTCCCGCCATTTCACAAAGAAGAGTGTATTTTTTTGGTGTGTGGATCATCTCCTATTTTTTTTCCCGAAAGAAGAGTGTGTTATTTTTTGGTGTGTGGATCATCTCTTATTTTCTCTCATCGACTTTCAATGCCTCCAAATCCAATGTCCAATAAAAGATTATTAATCTAGCATTTAAATAGATATAAAATATAGTCTAAAGGTTAACAATAGTGCCACATCTGAACCGAAGCAGTAGACAAAGAGCTGTAACAACCCTTCCCGACGACGTGACCGTCGTTGTAGTGTAAATTAACCCTAATTTATTCTTAACATAAAAACGTTGTCGCGGTATCTTTGGTTTTGGTTACATGATTATAAGTAATTTTGCCATATTGATTTTAGTGTAGTTTTGCCTTATTGGTATTATTTTTAATTTTGGGTCATGTACCATATATATATATATATATATATATATATATATATATATATATATATATATATATATATATATATATATATATATATATATGAGGGGGGATATTCTTACTCCAGGAGTAAGTTATCAAGACTTACTCCTCATCATGACCATTGATTATTTTCAATCTTATGGTTAAAATTAATAAGTAATTAAATGTGGAGAGAGAAAAATAATACTCATTATGCTTACTCCTGGAGTAAGAATATCCCTCCTCTATATATATATATATATATATATATATATATATATATATATATATATATATATATATGAGGAGGGATCAAATTACACCCGAAGAGTTACACCACGAGTTACACTCGTTCAATAACTACATCTCGAATTAATATTTTTTAAATTCAACCGTTGGATTGAAACATAATATCATATAGATCATACCTATAAAGTTTGAGCTTAATCTATAATGATTTACTATATCGTCAAGATATCCAAAGATTAACGTCAAAATAAGCTTTCATATAACGTTAATTTTGATGTAATTCAATGACATAGTAAATCATTATAGATTAAGCTCAAACTTTATAGATATGATCTATATGATATTATGTTTCAATCCAACGGTTGAATTTAAAAAATATTAATTCGAGATGTAGTTATTGAACGAGTGTAACTCGTGGTGTAACTCTTCGGGTGTAATTTGATCCCTCCTCTATATATATATATATATATATATATATATATATATATATATATATATATATAGTAGGGAGGTGTTGTTTCTTTCTATTTATTTATTGAGAACTTAATTACTATTTCATGCACTCAATAATGGTTGAGATTTTAAGTTATTAATTTTTTATTTTTAATGAAATTAAAATTTATATTAAATTTAAATTATTTTGATTTGGATACAATAAATACAATTAACCCAGATACATCAAACTTTTCCTAGGAGTGAATGAATTAATATTGCTTTATCTTATCACAACCTTTTTTTAATACAAATCTATCCAACAGATATGCAAATGTTTTAATTTAAAACTCCAACAAATATGCAAAATGTTTTAATATAAAACTAAAACAACTTAATTTTTTTTAGAAAGTCAGAGAATCTTGGTTTTTCTGTCAGCATCATTTCATTTAAGGATGTGATGGTTTGATTTTTAATATTAAACATTTATTTAATTGAATATAGAAATCAAATCACATTTATCTTTTAAATTTAGCTACAGTTTTAAAATTATATTTGGTCCAAATTCAAATTAAATTTTTTTATAAAAAAACTTCCTAAAATAGATATTTATCTCACAAATTTCCATTATCATAAATCTATATTATATCATAAAATATTTTAAATTAAAAATCAAAACAAATAGAATATTTATTTTTTCACTAATATTTTATTGTTGGAGTAATTTGCATGAATTTGGATATTCAAGTTTGTTTTATTTTTCAATTGAAGTTGTTAGAGTTGAATATTCTTTTGTTTAATCTTAATTATATTATGACTATTTCACTTAAGGTAAATAATACAATTAATTTTTTTGTAAAAAAATTATAAATATTTTTTTATCAATAATATATATAAAGTTTTCCAAATTATAAAATAACTATTATATTTTAACTATTTCACATAAAGTAAAGAATTTAATTATATTGTCGATAATAAAACAAATGTTAATATTTTATTCAAATTATAAAGTAATTTATAATTAAAATAAGTTATTTTTTAGAAATTAAATAGCATAAAAAGTCGTATTCTTCTTCACAACTAAACTAAATTATTATAATGAAAATAAATTTTTAAGTTTTGATTGCGAGTTTCGAATGGAGGGAAAATGAGGACTTTAATGAAGGAGATTCTTACATTTATTTATTTATTTTTTAATTTTTATAAAAATTGCGTTTTTGTTTAAAATGATAAATGAATGTATATTATTATTATATTTTAATTTTTAGAATATTATAACAACATAAAATATATTAGAAGAATTGATTCAAGACTCCAAAATCCAATTCCAATATAATTTCTTTTTTTTTTGAAAAGATTCCAATATAAAATTTGATTACTCCCATATTAAAAGGATTTTGTATTATGAATAGAAACAAACCTTCATTTGGGTTTGGCCCTCTTCTCTACAAAATAAAAAACAAATTTTCCAAAATTCTCCAAATCAAAATTTTTCAATTCTTTTCAATATATCATTTCCTATTTTTTTTTCTTCAAAGTCTTTCCCCCCTTCTCTTATAAACTCCTAAACAAAACTTTTATATTTATGATTAAAATTAGTTGTTGAGTATAAAAATGAAAACATTATGCATAAAGATTGTAGATAATGATTATAGGGTGACTCACCTATAACATTATCTACCTTATTTATGGTTCACCCATAATATTTTTATTTTTTTACTCAACTACTCTTTTTAGTCATTTAATTTTTTAGATTTTTTTTAAACCAATTAATAAGTTTGATTATAGAGTTTTAATCATATTAATGATTTATTTACAAATATGTGTCTATATATATATATATATATATATATATATATATATATTAAAAGAAGTTGAATTATTTATTAAAATCCAAATTAAACATGAATATTATGCTTTTTATTTTTAAATTATGAAATTGTTTAGTATTCATGAAGTTGTGTCAAACATTTGGAATATTTTGTATTTTTAACTAATAATTAGATTATAAATGAATCCCAAAATAAAATATGAATTGATAACCAATCATTTTTTAAAATATTCAAATATTTTAAATAAATTTGAATTTGATTATGAATTTGAACCTTATATCAGATATTTTACACACTCATACTCTATTCTAAGATCATCCCAAATTCCCAACCCAGACACAAATAAAAGGAGACATAATTATTTTTTGACTCATTCATTAACCTATAATTGACACTTGGTATTTGCCTGCCATGTGCAACACAAAATTAACCAGTCAATTATTATAAGGGATTGTTTTTCCTACCTTTAGTGTTGCTCATCCAATACAGTGAAATTTCATTAATGCCCTTAAAATTTGGATTTTAAATTCCGAACACACTCAAAAATGAAAAAATACACTAAATGGAAGATGTGAAGGCCAACAAATATCTGGAGATTGGACTATGGACCCTCCCGTCACCATACCACACCCATTTCTCAGAGTGAGACCAATGTAACATTTAATTAATTCGGATTCCAATATCTAAATTTTTACGAATTCCAATCTTTGGACGCATTTGATTAATAACCTCACGCTACAACTTTTCCTCTTCATTCTTCAATTCACAGACTTCCTTAGAAACAAAAATATAGCTCGTGAGCTAACTTCATTTCCATCATTTCAAGTTTTCTTGTTATTTCTATTGCATTATATTCAAGTCTAAAACATAAATCAACCTATACTCAACTCCATTTAATAGAGGTTTCTCATTTTTCTCCCAATTTAGTAAAATTTTCATGTTCATTTTTTGTTATTGTATTTTTTATGAATGCATTATCTATGTAGGTTGGTTATTGTAACACCCCTCTAATAACCCGCGGCAATTAACAAAATTAAATCAGAGTAACATGCAGAAAGGATGTCACAATTCATAATAAAATAAACCTCGTTTGATCATATGTCATGCATTCACCAAGAACATTTAAACATAACTCATAATTCAAATTATCATGTTTACACAGCAAAAATAAATCATCGAATCAACATCACATCATTAATGTATCAGACTTCAAAATAAATTAAACAAATAGAGTTATCATCTAGAACTCAAAACATCGCGTTCCCAATGTTACATCTACCAGAGCATGACACCTGACACAACTACTAAACCGACTTATGAGCTAATCCTCACCAAGTCAAGCCGATGTCCTTAATCTGAAAAATGACAACAAGTAAGGGTGAGTCTCATCACAGTTAACCAATGTTATTGCATCATAAATAACAATATATCCAAGTTATATTATTCACCCAATCGTTTCATATTCATACATTCCGTTATACACATCATCAATTATCAAGTCATAACGCAGAATACATCATTCAAGTTATAAAAGTTATGCATATGTATGAAACTGACACTATGCATGTGGTACCAAACATCATCAATGTGAATCACCCACCGACCGATCTAACATCATCCAGATACGACCCTGCCAGCACAGATTCCACACAGTGGGAATCTTGCCCTTCACTGAATCCTCTCATCATTAGGATTCAGCCCTCATCAAATGGTTATGAATGCATGCAAACATATAAACGACATACTTTCATCATCATCATACTATGAGTAACATCATCTTATACTCGCTTCATCATCATCATCATTAACAAGCATGTTCATATATATATATATATACATTAACATCATTCAATAAAGCATATATCACTAATTCATACAGATTTATTAGTTCAAAAGTTACACGTCGTCAAACTTTCAAAATTCACAAAACAGCAAAAATCTGCATTTCACGCTGGCCATACGCGTACTAACAGGGACAAAAAATCCACAACACACGCACCATACGCGTATGAGCAGAACCTGTTTTCCACACAAAGCACACACGTACGTGTACCAGCTAGCCATACGCGTACCAGCCAGTCACCATACGCGTATCATACGCGTACCAGCAGGAGGTGCATTCTGATGCACAATTGGGGAGCGTGCCATACGCGTACCACCCCCATACGCGTACCACCCCCCATACGCGTACCATACGCGAATGGACAACAGTTATAAAAACCTACAACTTAACCATTCGTCTTCTTCGTGAATCCATTCGTTTCAGCCTGCGATTTGAGTCTAAAACCATAAATTCCACATTCTAAACAACATAGGATTCATCCAACATCAATAGTATATGACTTTATATTCGATTTTACTCATCACAACCTAAATCTACTCAGTTTTCAAGGATTAACAGTCATAGATTTCAACCCAAATGATGAACACAAACAGTAAAATCATAACAAAGAACCTATTGATCTAAACAATACTCCTAATCAACATCATCATCCACAAGACAATAATAGAGATTAAATGGAGAGTCCCCCTTACCTTAGTCAAGAATTCTTGATTGGTCTCTCCCTCTTCAATTCTCTTTCGGTTCTTCGTGTTCCAACCTTCAGACTCTCTTTTCCATGTTCTGTCCTTTCTTTCCCCAATTCTTATTATTTTATGAAAAATAATAATAAAATTAGTAAAGACTTTACTACAACACACCCCTTTCTTTTACTAATCTCCCACATGGCCCAAATGCCACAAACCATCCTCTTTTCTATTATTTTCATAAAATCCATAATAATTCCAATTATTAATCCAATATCCAAATTAAATTAAAATTAAAATTATACGGGTGTTACAACTCTCCTCCACTAAACGAGTTTTCGTCCTCGAAAACATACCTCAGGTAAAGAGTTCCGGATAAGAATCCTTCATCTGGCTCTGTAGCTCCCAGGTAACATTTCCCTTAGCCGGTCCTCCCCAAGCTACCCTGACCAAAGCTATTTCCTTGCCACGCAATTGCTTCAGTCTTCGGTCTTCAATCCTCACAGGTAGAGTCTCAACTGTTAAGTTGTCTTTCACCTGCACATCATCTACTTGGATCACGTGGGACGGATCCGAAATGTATTTTCTCAACTGAGACACATGAAATACATCATGCAAGTTTGCAAGCATCGGCGGTAAAGCAATACGATATGCCACTTCTCCCACTCTTTCAGAAATTTGGAATGGTCCAATAAAACGCAGAGTCAACTTCTTTGACTTCAAAGCTCGACCAATACCCGTCATAGGAGTAACTCTCATAAACACACGATCTCCCTCTTGAAACTCAAGTGTTTTCCTCCTCTTGTCATGATAACTCTTCTGACGACTATGAGAAGCTTTCATCTTCTCTTGAATCATCTTAATTTTCTCTGTAGTCTGTTGTACCATTTCTGGTCCGATCACCGCACTCTCACCAGATTCGTACCAACACAACGACGTCCTATCTCCTACCATACAGAGCCTCAAACGGAGCCAAACCGATACTCGAATGATAACTGTTGTTGTAGGTAAACTCAATCAAAGGCAGATAACTATACTAAGCACCTCCTTTTTCCAACACACAAGCCCGTAACAAATCTTTCAACGACTGAATTGTCCTCTCAGTCTGTCCATCCGTCTGCGAATGATAAGCAGAACTCAATCTCAGCTTAGTACCCAAGGCCTTCTGCAAACCTTCCCAGAACTTCGACGTAAACCTCGAATCTCTGTCTGACACGATACTTGAAGGAATACCATGTAGACTAACTATCTTCTCAATATACAAATGAGCCAGCTTCTCCATTGGATAATCCATTCTTACCGGTATAAAATGTGCAGACTTCGTCAACCTGTCCACCACGACCCAGATAGCTTCACAATTCTCGACAGTTCTCGGTAAACCAGAAACAAAATCCATTGATATGCTATCCCACTTCCACTAAGGAATAAACATCGGTTGCATAAACCCAGATGGCTTCTGATGCTCAATCTTTGACTTCTAACACATCAAACAAGAATACACAAAATCAGCAATTTCTTTCTTCATTCCAGGCCACCAAAACAGCTTTTTCAAATTATGATACATCTTGGTAGCACCAGGATGAATACTTAATCCACTACAGTGTCCTTCTTCCAGGATACTTTTTCGAAGCTCGACAACATCAAGAACACAAACTCGATCACCAAACCTCAGTATACCATTCTCGTCGATTCTAAATTCACAACCCTTGTCTTGGTTAATCAAAGTTATCTTATCAATTAACTCAACATCAGCTTTCTGACCCTCTCCGATCTCTGCAAGAATACCGCTAGTCAGCTTTAGCATACCCAATTTAACACTAGTAGGAGTACCTTCACATACCAAACTCAAGTCTCTGAATTGTTCGATCAAATCCAATTCCTTCACCATTAGCATAGACATATGCAAAGTCTTCCTACTCAATGCATCAGCAACTACGTTTGCCTTACCAAGATGGTAATTCAAACCAAAATCATAGTCTTTGAGGAATTCTAACCACTTTCTCTGCCCCATATTCAGCTCCTTCTGATCGAAGAGATACTTCAGACTCTTATGATCACTGAACACCTCGATTCTTGAACCATACAAATAATGTCGCCACAGCTTCCAAAAAAAAAACACAACTTCCAATTCTAAATCATGAGTCGGATAATTCCTTTCATGCAATTTGAGTTGTCTTGACGCATACGTGACTACTTGTTGATTTTGCATCAGCACACCTTCCAAACCCATCAGCGAAGCATCACAATATACTACGAACGATTCTGTCGGGTTCGGCAAAATCAAGATCGGAGCACTTGTCAGCCTCTTCTTAAACTCTTGGAATCCTTCTTCGCATTTTGCATCCCAAATAAAGGCTTGACCCTTCCTGGTCAATTTAGTTAACGACAATGCTAACTTCGAAAACCCTTCAATGAACTTCCTGTAGTAACCTGCAAGACCAAGAAAACTACGAATTTCCGATACTGACTTCGGAGCTTCCCACTGAGATATTGCTTCTATCTTCGTAGGATCAACAACAATACCATTCTTAGAAATCACATGTCCTAGAAAACTGACTTCTTCCAACCAAAATTCACACTTTGATAACTTGGCACAAAGTTGCTTCTCTTTTAACAGTTCTAACATAGTTCTGAGATGTTACGTATGCTCCTCTTCACTCTTAGGATATATCAGGATATCATCTATAAACACCACCACGAACTTATCGAGATAAGGATGAAAGATCCAGTTCATATACTCCATAAAAACACAAGGTGCATTAGTAACTCCAAACGGCATTACCGAATACTCATAATGTCCATACCTCGTCCTAAAAGCGGTCTTCTGAATATCATCATCTTTCACACGAATTTGGTGATACCCAGATCTCAGATCAATTTTACTAAATACACACGCTCCAACCAGCTGATCCATCAAATCATCAATCCTCGGCAGTGGATACCGATTCTTGATGGTAACTTTGTTCAATTGTCTGTAATCCACACACAGTCTCATCGAACCCTCTTTCTTCTTTACTAGCAACACAGGCGCACCCCACGGAGAAACACTCGGACGAATGAATTTCTTCTCAAGCAATTCTTCCAATTGTTTCTTCAGTTCAGCCAACTCAGACGACGACATACGATACGGTGTCGTCGACACTGGACTAGTTCCCGGAACCAAGTCAATAGCAAATTCTACTTCTCTTTCTGGTGGTAATTCATTCACATCTTCCAGAAAAACTTCTGGAAATTCACATACCATCGGTAGTTCGCTACTCGCTACTTTCTATTTCAAATCCATCAATGAAAACAACATAAATACAGTTGCACCGTCTCCGATAGCTTCATTCACTTGCCTAGCTGTCATGTTCATATCATCGGCACTGACAGCTTTAGGAAAAATTACCGTCTTCGCAAAACCGTTGATATGAACACGGTTGAATTCCAACCAGTTCATTCCCAGGATTACATCAAGTTGTTTCAAAGGAAGACACGCTAAGTCCATCCCGAATTCTCTACCAAAAATGTCAATCGGACAATTCAAACAGGCAGATGAAGTAGTTACTGAACCCGACGCAGGAGTGTCAATAATCATACTTCCATTTATGTCAGATATCTCTAAATTCAACCTCTTAGCACAATCCAAAGAAATAAAGGAATGAGTTGCCCCAGTATCAATAATCACAACTAAAGGTGTGCCATGAATGAAACACGTACCTTTAATCAATCTATTCTCTGGAGTAGTCTCTAACCCGGTCAAATGTGACCCTCTTCACCACAGTTGTAACAAGTCGGACCCTCTAACTAAAGGTGTGCCATGAATGAAACACGTACCTTTAAGCAAAAACCTTTCCTCTCGATTGGTTCTTCTTTGGCTTGGTACAATTCGGACTAATGTGACCCTCTTCACCACAGTTGTAACAAGTCACAACCTTCTTCTTACAGTCAACAGCAATATGGCCCACTTGATCACACTTGAAACACTTCTTCTGTTCCAGCTTACATTCGTTCCTACGATGTCTCATCTCACCACAATTATAACATCTGATACGAGCACCAGAATCTCCTCCACTAGGTTTCTTCCAATCAGCAGATTTACCTCTACCATATGGCTTACCTCTATCCATATGTTTCTTCCCCTTTCTGTCAACCAACTCGCGAGAGTGAGACGACCTCAGCTTGATGTTATCCTCTTCAAAAATCCTGCTGCAGTCCACTAAGTCAACAAATCTCCGAATCCTCTGATATCTAATGCCTTGCTTGATCTCGTCACGAAGGCCATTCTCAAATTTGACACACTTTGAGAACTCGTCAGCTTCATCATTGTTGTAGTGAACATAGTACTTTTCCAACTCAACAAACTTCGCAGCATACTCTGGTACCGTCATATTACCTTGAACCAGCTCCAAAAATTCAATTTCTTTTCTGCCCCTAACATCCTCAGGGAAATACCTTCTCAAAAATTCTCTTTTGAATACAACCCAAGTAATTTCTATACCATCAATATCCAGTTCAGCTCTGGTTGCCATCCACCAGTCATCAGCTTCTTCAGACAGCATATGTGTGCCATACCTCACCTTGAGATTCTCAGCACAATCGATGACTCTGAAAATCCTCTCAATCTCTTTAAGCCATTTCTGAGCACCCTTGGGATCATGCGTACCCTTGAACAATGGAGGATTAATCCTCTGAAAATTTCCCAATTGCCTATCAGCACCAATCCCTGCTCCTACAACATTTCCTCCCAGCACACCAACAATCATGCCAAGAGCCTCAGCGATAGCATCATCATTCCTTCCTCCTCTTCCAGCCATTGTTCTGCTTAATCACAAACAATTCAGTCAGAACAAAAGTATCGACAAATAACTCGTATTAGTCGCATACACGGGAAAGACTGACACTAAGACTCTGGTCACAACGACCGACTATGCTCTGATACCACTATTGTAACACCCCTCTAATAACCCGCGGCAATTAACAAAATTAAATCAGAATAACATGCAGAAAGGGTGTCACAATTCATAATAAAATAAACCTCGTTTGGTCATATGTCATGCATTCACCAAGAACATCTAAACATAACTCATAATTCAAATTATCATGTTTACACAACAGAAATAAATCATCGAATCAACATCACATCATTAATGTATCAGACTTCAAAATAAATTAAACAACTAGAGTTATCATCTAGAACTCAAAACATCACGTTCCCAGTGTTACATCTACCAGAGCATGACACCTGACACAACTACTAAACCGACTTATGAGCTAATCCTCACCAAGTCAAGCCGATATCCTTAATCTGAAAAATGACAACAAGTAAGGGCGAGTCTCATCACAGTTAACCAATGTTATTGCATCATAAATAACAATATATCCTAGTTATATTATTCACCCAATCGTTTCATATTCAGACATTCCGTTATACACATCTCCATCAATTATCAAGTCATAACGCATAATACATCATTCAAGTTATAAAAGTTATGCATATGTATGAAACTGAAACTATGCATGTGGTACCAAACATCATCAATGGGAATCACCCACCGACCGATCTAACATCATCCAGATACGACCCTGCCAGCACAGATTCCACACAGTGGGAATCTTGCCCTTCACTGAATCCTCTCATCATTAGGATTCATCCCTCATCAAATGGTTATGAATTCATGCAAACATATATACGACATACTTTCATCATCATCATACTATGAGTAACATGATCTTATACTCACTTCATCATCATCATCATCATCATCATTATCATTAACAAGCATGTTCATATATATACATTAGCATCATTCAATAAAGCATATATCACTAATTCATACAGATTTATTAGTTCAAAAGTTACACGTCGTCAAACTTTCAAAATTCACAAAACAGCAAAAATCTGCATTTCACGCTGGCCATACGCGTACTAACAGGGACAAAAAATCCACAACACACGCACCATACGCGTATGAGCAGAACCTATTTTCCACACAAAGCACACACGTACGTGTACCAGCTAGCCATACGCGTACCAGCCAGTCACCATACGCGTATCATACGCGTACCAGCAGGAGGTGCATTCTAATGCACAATTGGGGAGAGTGCCATACGTGTACCACCCCCCATACGCGTATCATACGCGTACCATACGCGAATGGACAACAGTTCCAAAAACCTGAACTTACCCATTCGTCTTCTTCGCGAATCCATTCGTTTCAGCCTGCGATTTGGGTCTAAAACCAGAAATTCCACATTCTAAACATCATAGGATTCATCCAACATCACTAGTATATGACTCTATATTCGATTTTACTCATCACAACCTAAATCTACTCAGTTTTTAGGGATTAACAGTCATAGATTTCAACCCAAATGATGAACACAAACAGTAAAATCAGAACATAGAACCTATTGATCTAAACAATACTCTTA
This sequence comes from Vicia villosa, assembly GCF_029867415.1. NCBI lineage: Eukaryota > Viridiplantae > Streptophyta > Magnoliopsida > Fabales > Fabaceae > Vicia > Vicia villosa. Next base: position 224,714 of record NW_026706163.1, on the reverse strand, counting down.
ATCAACATCATCACCCACAAGACAATAATAGAGATTAAATGGAGAGTCCCCCCTTACCTTGGTCAAGAATTCTTGATTGGTCTCTCCCTCTTCAGTTCTCTTTTAGTTCTTCGTGTTCCAACCTTCAGACTCTCTTTTCCACGTTCTGTCCTTTCTTTCCCCAATTCTAATTATTTTATGAAAAATAATAATAAAATTAGTAAAGATTTTACTACAACACACCCCTTTCTTTTACTAATCTCCCACATGGCCCAAATGCCACAAACCATCCTCTTTTCTATTATTTTCATAAAATCCATAACAATTCCAATTATTAATCCAATATCCAAATTAAATTAAAATTAAAATTATACGGGTGTTACAGTTATGATATGTAACACCCCACTATAAGACATGTCTAGAATAATATTATATAAGCGTTAAATGGTATTGAATACATCTATAAGTGTCTTAACTGGAAAATTGAAATCTTGTACAATACACAAAATACAAAAAAAAAGGTACATCATATACATCATATGTCTAAACGAAATGCTACAAAAGAACTACATAACATAAACAAGATAATGAAATATTTACATCTTCGGCCTACATGCTACCTTTCATTTATGTTTTTCATGCCTCGAGCTACCTGGAATATACAACATGAGTAGGGTGAGATACTAAATCTCAAAGAATTCTAAACTACACCTTGAGTCCACTCGGCTTTACCAGGTTAACTATCCTTAATTCTCTCCTTACTAGCACTACATTCATATACTATTTCACAAAACTAAGGAACAAAACATATATCAACTTCATACAACACGTGAAAGGTGATATGCTAGGTACACTTTCCATGTAAAACAACAAAAGCTCGGATTTCCAATGTCAAAATCTTGATGAACTACTAGTCCATCTAGTGTTTTGAATGTCCTTAACAAATGATGATTTGTTACCCATTAAGGAAAGGTCTTTCGATTTTCCCTGCATTCCTTCTCTTAAGGAATTACTCTCCTACGTTTTGAACTACACTCCTGACAAGACATAGGAATAAAGGCTTTCACATAATTGATTCGCATTTCTCATAATCTTCCTACCGGTTTGTACTGAAGGTCGAAATGTTATGACACACCCAAAATTTTCTCACCATAAGATTCTTTATCGATCATAAGGTTTTCTCACTTACTGGATATTATCCTTTAGGTAAGCATACACATACATACATATCATTAGGATTTTTCCTTTCAATCCTAATGACTTAACCTAGAGGCTTGCACTAATACCATTGTCAATCTAGTGATCGAATTTCATTCAATTCTTCTTAGCGATTCATATCACTTAATTTTTAGGCATAGGGTGTAATCAATTACACTGACTATATCCCCAAAATTATACAAATTTTTAGGCATGTAATCAATTATACTTTTGGTGTATCAGTTACACCAACTCGTTGCCTCAGAAAAACCCCACATTTTAGGGTGAAACCAATTAAACTAACGGTGTAACCAATTACATATGCGATTTCCTTAAGAAATTCATGCTTGAACCCAGATTTTTCAACAATCAACCACGCATAACATACCCTAATGCATTCTATCATTTTAAAGGAATCAACACTAAACAAAAACAACATATGCAATTGGATTTACTTAGCATATATTCAAACATTCATGAATGTCATGAACTCGTGTCAACAATCACAAGAAGATCATGTATTGCAACATAATTTCTTGTGAAGCTCATAAAATTACAACATGCAATGATACAAGCATAAAATTAATGAATGCAACACATTTTCAACAAGCATTTCATTCAAATAGCGTAAACTATACACATTATGAAAGAATAAGGTGTTGATCACAAAATCAAACCCTTATCCTCATTGATTTCATAATGTGGTTCTAATTCCCCAAATTAAAAGCCTACTAGAACCAACATTGAGGTTTAAAACCTGGGCTTTCTTGAAGGATGGAGATAAAGTTGATGATCACGGATTCGATTCTTGAACTTTGAAGCTTCTTCTTCAATGAATCGCCTAAACTTCCAACATTCAATTATAATGGAGCTTTGATCTTTAAATTACATCCTATCTTCTTCTTTTTGTATCTTTTACTCTCTACCTCTAAAATCTCTTCCTTATTCAAATTCTCAAGGTTAGAGTGGAAAATGAAGAAAATGAGTAAAAGTTTCTCACAATGAACTTATATAATGTTCATGATAATTTACAAAAAGTACACTTGGTACTTAAATCATTTTGCTAATCGATGTCGTCTCTTGCTAATCGAAAAAATTATGGTCCCTAATATTTATTGTTCTAATGACACTCATTCTTTAATGACTTAGAATAAGATTAGAAAAAATGAGGGTGTTACATGATACAAGTCATATTTAAAATCATAATAGATTGGTTTCTGATGCATGTATATAGATTTTCTCAAGTTTATAGCATAAGGGTTATGTCTGTTTGTGCTATGTAGTTCTGGTTTTTTTCTGGAGATTGGAATCCTGACCATGAGTCTGTAGAAATAAATCTGGATTTTCCTTTTCAGCATTGTTTGTTTGATTTTTCATGTCATGTCCTTTACATTTGGATTCTTTGACTATGATATTAACAAGTGAAAACCGCAAGTGCGCGATTGTGTCAAGTAGTAAAAAGACCAAACCCACATAGAGATGTATGGTTACCGAATTCTTATTCTAACTTTGTTGATCTAAAGCGATCACAAAAGTGTTTGTTTTGTGCAGATTGAAATTGAAATTAGCAAATAATAAAGATAGCACGCGGGGTTTGTGAGTGTCTATCTAAACTCACCTCGACGACCATCCAGGTTTAATTACTAGAATATTTAAGAATTTTTACAGAAAAGTAGATAAAAGTGTGTCACCCACTTTCATGGCGTGCGCAATCTAGACGTTGTTCTCAGTAAGACTAAATATCTTTCTCAATAGAAAACGAGTTGACTTGTCACAGTGGGTGCCTTTCTACTATACTATTTAGTAATCTGCGTACAGACATCAATGCACATCCTTTCAGATCATGATCGTGTTTAGTTGTCTTTGCTTTCGCAAGCGACATAGAAGTGGTTTTTGAAATCTGGGTTCTTAAATAAAAACAAACTCAAAATTTTCTCGTAATAAAATATGGATGAATCAATGGGGGTTGTCATGAGATAAGATTTCACAATACCTTGTCCTTATGGGAATACTCACACTTGGTGAGACAGACAACAATCATGAAGTTATAAGACATTGCAAGTAAATTGAAATGTAAATAAAGTAAAGCAATCAAAAGTAAATTGAATAAAAACTTACAAATAAAGATTCCAAGATTAATATAACAAAGTGTAGAATGATTACAAGGGAAAGCTAGAATCTAAGGATTCAAAGTGGAAGAAAACAACTTAAAGAAAAGTAGCAAGTGTAATGGATGATAGGTGATAAGTGATGCCTTCTCTCCAAGCATAAGCCTTTATTTATACTAAACTAAACCATAAATCATCACTAATTTTCATTTATTTTGAGCTTAATAATCATAACTCAATAACATAAAGCCTAAGGAGGTCATGGAAGCCTAAAAGTCACAAAACGTCCAAAAAGCTAAGAATTTGTAACTGCCTAAGGAGATGACATGGCATGTGTCATAGGACACAGTCAGACTGTGTTAGTCTCAACAATTTTGTATGGGAAGAGCCCCTTCTCACAGACACCTCACTGAGGAGGTGGGAAGCGCAACAGAAGGGATGCAAAACAGAAAGAACATGAAAAAAAGAAATAAAACAAAAAGGCATACACAATTAAAAGTGTGATTTGTCTCCCACGAAACGCTTTGTTTAACATTGTTTTAGCTCAAAGGACCATGAGTACAAGTGCTCATGGTGGTTCTTTAATAATAAAGTGTATTTCTTCCTCTACTACATCATTAATGACTTAATGCTTTAATCTCTGTTCATTCACAGTGAATGATCCTGTAGACTCGATCCAAATATTTATTGCTCCATATGGTATCACCCTCTTCACCATAAAGGATCCAAACCACTGAGATCAAATTTTTCCAAGAAACAGTTTAAGTCTCTAATTAAATAATAAGACTAGATAAACTTCTTTGAACTCTCTTTTAAGGATTCTTTTATCATGTCATCTCTCAGTTCACTCTTTATACAGTTTCGTGTTTTTCATACGCAAAAAATTGTAATTCTTCCAACTCACTTAATTACGATTTTCTTTTTTTCTCCTGCTGCCTGATATTCTAAATTTTGGTTGCCCAATATGCCTTATGTTTTAATTCCATTGGCAGGTGGCATGATTTCCCATATATTAGCTTGAATAGGGTCATACCGGGAGGTGGTATGCCCAAAGTGAGTCATTTCCTACAAAGGGAGACTATTTTCTCTAAAATTTCTTTTATTTATCTATTAGAAACCTCGACTTGATGAATTTTTTGGGGATGGTAGAGTGTAGTAACCCTAAGCCTTACACCATATTTCTTAAGAAGGCTCTCAAATTTCCTGATGATGAAGTGCAATCCTCAATCGCTTATCACCATCCTAAGGACCCTAAACCTTGGGAAAAATATTTTTTTGAACATTTTTATCACGAATCGGGCATCATATTTTGAAGAGTCGATGATCTCAATCCATTCTGATACATAATCCATAATCACGAGTATGTACTCATTTCCCATAGATGAGGGAAATGGTCCCATAAAACCGACCCCCAAACATAAAAAATCTGGATCTCTAAGATATTCTTTATATTCATTTAATTCCTCTTTGAAATGTTTCTGGTGCGCTGGCACTGGTCACACTTTTATATAAAAGCATGGACATCTTTGAAGAGACTAGGCCAATAAAGGCCAACTTGCAAGATCTTTGACACAATTTTGTCAGTATTAGCATGTCCTCTATAGGAGGAAGCATGACAATGAGCCCTACCACTCTCAATTTCCTCTTTTAGGACACACCTCCAGAAAACTCTATTGGTGCCTCTCATAAAAAGTAGAGGCTCGCCCCAATAGTAGTGCTTAAGATTAAAATAGAATTTATTTTTATGCTAGTAGCTCATACCCGAAGATAAGAATTTGACGACAAGGTAGTTGACATAGTCAACATGCCAAGGCATTTTTTTTTGAACCAACACAAATAGCTTGTCATTCGGGAAAGAGTCATCAAGAGGTAAATCTTCCATTTTTTGTTCAATCAAGATGGACAAATGACCAACAACCATATACTTTGTCCTTTTCTTATCTCTTATCTCAATATCAAATTCTTGAAGCAGTAAAACCCATATGATAGGTTTAGCATCTTTTTTACTTAGGAGACATCTAATGGCTGCATGGTATGCATAGACAATTATCTTGGAACCCACTAGGTAGGGACAAAATTTGTCGATAGCAAAGACCACAACCAACACTTCTTTCTTTGTGATCTCATAATTAATACGCGCCTCGTCTAGAGTCCTACTAGCATAGTAAATGACATGCATCTTCCTATCTTTTTCTGACGCAACACTGCGCCTACTGCATAGTCGCTAGCGTGACACATGATCTCACATGGAGCACTCTAATCAAGAGGCTAAATTATGGCAGCAAAGATCAGTGCCCTTTTTAAGGTTCGAAAGGATTCAAGGCATTCATTATTGAATTCAAATTCAACATCTTTCATCAACAGCCTAGTCAGGGGCTTAGGAATTCTAGAGAAGTCCTTGATGAGCTGACGGTAATAGCCGGCATACCCATGGAAATTCCTTGCTTCCATCATGGTAACAGGAGGAGTCAACTTCTATATCAGTTTAATTATTTCCTGGTCAATATCAATTACTCTTGAAAACACTAAGTGTCTGAGGGCTATGCCATCCTTCACCATGAAGTGGCATTTTTCCTAATTTAGCACTAGGTTGGACTTAACACACCTATCTAAGACTTTTTCTAAATTTATCAAACAATCACTAAAATTGGATCCATAAATTGAGAAGACATCCATGAATACTTCCATAATATCTTCTAGTAAATCAGAGTAAATAGACATCATATAGGGCTGAAAAGTGGCAGGTGCATTGCATAGCCCAAAGCACATTCACTGGTAAGCAAATGTACCATTAGGGCAAGTAAATTTTGTTTTCTCTTGATCTCCAAGGTGAACATGGATTTGGAAAAAATCCGAGTAGCCATCTAGGTAGCAAAAATAAGAGCGTTTGGTTAGGCGCTCAAGCATTTGGTCATTAAATGGGAGTGGAAAATGGTCTTTCCTAGTAGCTTTGTTAAGCTTCCTTTAGTAAATACAAATTCTTCATCTCATAATTTTCCTAGTAGTTGCTTGCTCTCCTTGCTCATTCTTAATCACTATTACCCCATTTCTTAGGTACCACGTGAACAGGGCTAGCCCACTTACTATCAGAGATAGGATAAATTACCTCAGCCTCTAGGAGATTCAACCCCTCCCTTTTAACCACTTCTTTCATGTTGAGATTTAGCCTCCTATGATGTTCTCTATAGGGCTTATTACCGTCCTCTAACAAAATCTTATGCATATCAATATATGGGCTAATCCCTTTCTCATCGTCAATGGTGTATCCTATGGCTTTTGGGTACTTTTTAAAAACAATTAGTAATTGCGCAGTTTTGGACTCTCCTAAACTCGCATTTACTATTAAAGGCTTGTTCGACCCGTCATCTAGAAATTCATACCTAAGGGTCTAGAATAACTATTTCAATTCTATTTATGGCTCTTGTTGCTTGGATTTATTGCTTTCTGTCATGAGAACTTCAAAGTGTTGATCAGAGGAAATGGGACTTTTGTCTAATACTTCCTCATAAAATTTCACCTGGGTGATTTTATTATTTTTATTTCCATAGAGCAAACATACTTCCAATTCATCGATCGAAATGTGCTTAGATGCAATTTCTTTGACACAATTGTCAATAATATCGACCAAATTTCAAGAATCTCTTACCGACCCTGTGCCTGTGCAACATGAGCCACAACACAGGGCCTCACATTGCTAGGGGCCTCTAAATATTTATACATGTTGAATAAAATATACTACATGATATGTGCAAATGGTATTTATGTTTAGTGCAAATTGTCTCCCCCACTACTAAGCGTGTAAGCCATTTGTTTTTATTAACTTAATGTAGTATTATCTTATACCTTTTTTTTTATTATTAATTTAGCACTTAAATGTATCACCTTCTAATAAAATTTATATGTATTTTTTTTAAAGAAATATTTAATGTTTTATAGTAAAAAAGGTGAACACTCCGCTACCCTTGAATTTAGTTAGGTACCGGTACCCTCAACCAATCAAATACTATGATTCATTGATATGTCAAATTTTTATTTTATTTTACTTTAAATTAAATTAAAATTTTAATATAATTTACACTAAAGGTACCGGTACCCAACTTAACTTCATTAATACTAAAGAATTTATCTTAAAAAATATATATTAGTAGATCAAAAAATTAAAATTTACCATGTAAAGTGTAATCAATTGGTTTCATACTCGTATGACTTAGTAGCAATTCTAAAAAATAGAGAAAATTTACTGACAGAAAAGGTACAAAAGTTATAGTTACATTTGTCAAAATATTTTAAAATAATTTTCTAAATTTTTATGCTATTAATAATTTAAATAATTTTTTATACTTTAATTTATTATGGACCCTATTGTTAAAATAGAACAGGGCCACTAAACAGTTTGGGCCGGCCCTGCCAACATGAACTCAACTTTTTCTTCCCCTACCTCAAAAGTCAATTTTCCTCTTTTAACATCAACATGGGATACTTAACAATTCTATCAACAAGCTGCCATGATATATCATTAGGTCTTATTTCACCCATATATAGCTTTTTGCAATCTGAGAGAAGCACAGGGCTAACACACGCTCCTAAGTCACAAAGTGCCCTTTCAAAATTCATGTTGCATGGGAATAAAAAAATCCCTGGATCTTTAAGCTTAATAGGGTGCATGTTTTTGATCACCGTCTACTATCACCAATCATGGATATGGTTTCATTTCCTTATAATATTCTTTTGTTAGCCAAAATATCTTTTAGAAAATTGGCGTATGTGGGTATTTGGGTCAAAGATTCGTTAAAAGGCTCATCGAGATGGATCTTCTCAAAAGTTCTAAAAAACTTTTTAAATTGCGCTTCTACCTTATCCTTCGCAAACTTCTGCGGAAAAGTGATAGGTGTCTTGTAAGGAGGAGGGGCAACATATGGTGCTTCCCCATCTACCTTCTCGACTACCTCCTTTTTAAGTGGTGCCCATGTTTCTTCCTTAATTCCAACATTTTACTCACCATTACTATTCTCTACTTCCCTAGAATTCTCAATTTCTTTCTCTCTTCCGACTACTATAGTGTTCATATATTCCTTAGGATCAAGTCCTAGATGGGTACATGCCAATTGGGAGATTCGAGTCTCCAAAGCTTTGCTTTGAATGGCGAGGGACTCAATCATAAACATTAGATGCTTAAGGGCTTCACTAGCACAAATATTTTGCTCTATAAGGTCTTTATTTTGGCGTAATTGTGTCATAACAAAGTTCTCCATTAACATCTCAAGGTTGTAATCCCCAAAGGTAGTAATTTTACCGTATTGGGGACTATGCGGTCCCACAGCGTGCTGGGAGTAGTTAATGTAAAGAAAGTTTGAGTGATTTCCCCATTTAGGATTATAGGTTTCAGAGTACGGGTTACTAAGTCGCTATTTATGTAATTTCATGTATCTTGAATAGATCCCTCGGTGAGAATCATTCTAAAAAACGGGATTTTTTTGCGAAAAATAAAACAACAGAAATAATAAAAGTGTTTTAGTCTAGATGGTGTTAGAATAAAATTTTGATATCCAAACTATCTCCCCAACAAAGACACCAACAACTTGACGTGTGAAAACTGCAAGTGCACGGTTGTTTCATGTAGTAAAAAGATTGAACCCATAGAAAGATGTATGATTATCGAATTGCAATTCTAACTTTGTTTATCTAAAGCGATCGCTAAAAGTGTTTGTTTGGTGTAGATTGATATTATCAAATAATAAAGATAGGACATGAGGTTTGTGATTGTTTATCTAGACTCACCTTCAACGATCATCCAAATTTGATTACGAGAATGTTTAAGAGTTTTTATCAAAAAATAGTTAAAAGTGTGTGTCACCGACTTTCGTGGCGTGCGCAATCTTGACCATACTGTAGTATATGATATTTGCTTCGTGCCATATGTCGATTACCATCAAACACAATCCTTGGATGTGATAGCCTTATACTTTGACCACCTGGCTTGTGGGTCACGACCGATGTGTCCACATTTACTTGAGCAAGTCACGTGATAGTTCGAGTATATGCATGGTATTCCTAGAACCCCTATTGTCTTTACTCCTCCCACTGTCACCCGCAGAGATGTTGATGTTATATTTAAATTTTTTTATGATCCTCTGGTCCCTGCAAATGTATGTCGTGTTCTAGCTCCTCAGCCACTGAGTGCGATATACAGTTACATCCATTGATTTTATATAGTGTCAAATCCTTACATGACATCGAATGCAAAGGAACAACTACCTAGGTCAGCTCATCAAAATGTATTAGAATATGAGCAGACTAGGGTGAACCTTGTTGTTGATGTGTTGTCAATGTGTCAGCATATTGTGGCAATTGGGAGAGCGGACATAGAGAAAGGACTGTTTCAAAAAGGTACTCTTGGGATGGACACTATAAAGATCATGATAGTTGAGACACAACATGTCTTGCAACACAGGAGACAGAGGCGGAACCGAGGTGTCAGATATACCCATTAGTTGAATTTTTCTTTGTATTTTTTATATTATAATTTGTATTTTATAAACAATGATATTTGATTTTAAATAACAAATTACGTATGGTAGTATCCATCATTTTGACTTAATATATAGTATGTTAATCGTCTGACAAATTTTATAACTTAAATTAGTTACATTTATGTTTACTTTGTATATAATGTTTAATAAAAAATGTCAAAATTAAAAAAAAAATTACTCCCTCCATTTCACAATAGGTGTCCTCTTTCCAATTTTTATTTGTCTCGAATTATTTGTCCATTTAGAATATCAATGTAATATTTATTATTTCTTTCCACTAACTTACCCTTATTTATTGTATTTTAGTTCATTTAAGTACTCCACTATCTATTATTAATAAGGTTATTTTAGTAAATGAGACTCATTTTATCATTGAAATCAACATAATTAATCATTTTCTTAAAAAGTGTGAAAATCTCAAAAATGACACCTATTGTGAGACGGATGGATTACCAAATAACTTAGTGTGGCCTGGTCCAAAAATTGTTTTCCAGACTCACTCTTAAATTAATCCAAAGATTAATCCTTAGATTAGTTTTTGAGAGAATGGAGTGTCTAAAATATTTTTGTTAAATAGATGTGTCAGAATTCCAATCTTCGGACACGGGGAGAGCATTTTTAGATTTCATAAGGGGAGCCATAGGGTTGGATAACCATGGTGTAAATTAAGATGAAAATGGAAAGACAATCACATAATTGGGTTTATAAAGTGAGAGAGGAAATTTTCTTTTGAGATGTAACAAATTGTAAGAACAACAAGCAAAAGCTCCCTTTGAATACTTTTTTCGTTGAAAAACACTACCAATGTAGTCTTGAAGTAATATGTGGCCCTCCCTTATCTAAAAAATAGTTTAATGAAGTTTGTCGAATATTTGAGATACAAAATTATGTTGATACATCTATCATATAAGAAAATAAGATGTTCTAGAATATACTAAAATGTCCTTCCTACTTTCTCAATCTGCCACGTCATTTTTCCTCACATATGAATCTGCCATGTCATTTTTCCTCAGATATGACTATTTACTGCTTGATGTTACTATGCTGACAAATAAACTTTCTCATTTACCTTAGTCAAAAAAAAAAACTTTCTCATTTACCACTTATGTTTCTCTCTCTCCATTACCCCTTTCTTCTACATTCTTTCTCTGCCTTCCTTCTCTCTTTCTCCATTTTCTAATTCTTTTTTCATACAACTTCATTGAAAATAAATGTTCTTTTACACCATTTCAGACACATTTTATGAAAATGTTATTTTTTTTAAATGCAATATTTATCCTATTCGTATTTTGGACATATTTTTTGTGCTTTTCATTAATATTAATTTGATAATTTTTACAGATCTGTACTATATTGATGTGGAATGAAAACCTCCAGATCTGTTTCACGATGTTTTAATTTATCTTCTTCAGGTAACTTCCAGATCTGTTTTAATTTTGAACTTTTTTTTTGCTTTTCATTAATATTTATTTGCTAATTTTTGCAGATCTGTATTATAATGAGGTGCTTTGGAGAAGTAGGAATAATGTGGTTTGGCAGGGTACTCGGGATGATGCTATGAGGATTGGTTTACAGGCCTACCATAATTGGTATGATTGGTTCACAGTTAGAGAAGAGAACACCTCAAGTGTTGTTAATAATATCTCTACCGTGTGGAGTCCGCCGTTGAATAATTATTTGAAATGTAATGTTGACGCAGGTTTCAATAAAGTGCATGGTACTACAAATAAGGGGTGGTGCTTTAGGGATCACTTGGGGAGATTTGTTTCAGCTGGTGTGTCCTGGGATGTGGGCTTTTATCCGTTATTGAAGCGGAAGCCATCGCCTTGAAGGAAGCTATCCAGAATGCGATCTCCCTTCATCTTTCTCATATTAGTTTTGAAAGTGATTGTCAACTTGTCATTCAGTCTATTCAGGCTTCAACTGTGTGTAGTTCTGAATTTAGTTTTATTATTAATGCCATTAGGCAGTTATTAGCTTTATTTCCGAACTTTGAGGTAAAGTTCATTAGGCGCCAAGCGAATTCGGTTGCCCATGCTTTAGCTAAGGCGGCCAATTCTTGGGCTAGGCGTAGTTTCATTAACAGTGTACCTCCTTGTATTGAACCTTATTTGTTGAATGATATCAGTTAAGTTTGCTTTTGTCAAAAAAAAAAAATTTATCTTCTGCAAGTAACTTTTAGATTTGTTTTAATTTATCTAAAATTTAAATGAGATACTACTTTTGCTTCATTTTTTATATCATCTGCTATTTATATGTTTTTATTTTTTTATTCTTAGATTGATATTGGTTTTTTAATATAAATTATTTGTTTATTTTTTATCGATTAACTATTTATTTTTTATCGATTAACTATTTATGTTTTCTTAAATTAAGGTATTTCTAATCTTTCTATTTTATTTTATCAATTAAATTCAATAATATGCAGATAAGGTATTTCTAATCTTTCTATTTTATTTTATTTTTAAATTATTATATTTTATTTCGATTTTTTTCTTATAACCATCCTTCAAAGTTTATTTTATTTTTTGGTTTTATATTTATGACGAATTAATTTTTATTTTATTTTTGTTGGAGTTTTAGGCTTGCTATTAACATGAATGAAATAATTTCAGGTACATTGATTCTCTTCTTTTTTGGGCTAAGGTTGATTAATGAATTTAATTAATACTAATTAAATGCATATTGATATTTAAGATAATTGCAATTTTAACTTACAACATATGTTGTTCTTTTAATACCATCAATATTTGGTTGAGCTCAATTGGCAAGGAGCCCCGTCCAAGGACATATTCGGGGAATACCGAGTTCGATTTCCAGGCGGAACAATCTTGCTTGGCCAGTGCGCATGCCTCTACGCACGAGCCGGATTAGTGGCCCACCTGCGGTGGGTCAAAACCGGTGCGAATAGCAAAAAAAAAAAGTTTATTTAATTTTTTTTTCGTAAAATCAAAATTTTAATTTTGTTTTCACACATCTATTTGTAGTCTCACAACTATAACGTTTCTTCTTTTTTTTCTTCCAAATCCGTATCATATTCTTTCCTTTATTATCCTTTTATAATATCATCTTCATGTCATATTCTTAATTTTCTAAATCTTTTTTCCCGGTAATATTATCAACTAATCCTAAACAATCCAAACACAAGATAAAATTTTTTGCATACAAAATTTTATCCTCCAACTATCTTTAAAATTAATTGTGATCCAAAGAGGCAATTAGTCAATGACTCACTTTACTATTTTTGTTTTTTGAATTGGTTGTTTCTACAAACCAATAAATAGATCTTATGTGTTTTTAATTTTTTTTTACTCAATTGCAACATACTTCTAAGATAGTTGTAATAGTTAAAAACAAGAAACATTCAACTATATCTATTATTGTTTGAAGAAATCACATTGGATGGTAACACCACTCCACAACCATCAAAAATGATATTCCTCCTTTAATTTATTATGTGATTGGAGAATAAGATAGGCGAAGTGTGGTGGTTGGGATGAAGGTAAAAGAATTTTTTGTTCTCACAGAATGTGGTGGTGGAGATGGTACAACAGGTGAGAGAAAACATAGTATTTGGTTGGTGAAGAAAGAGAAATAAAAAAGAAAATGAGAACATGATTTTAGGTGAGATTCTCGTAAAATTAAAGAGATAAGGGTAATCTAAGAGAGCTACTAAGAAGATGGTACGTAGAAATTATGTTGTAGTGGTGAAGCAATCTCATCTTGAAAAAAGATATAGCATTCTAACAAAAATTTGGATTAAAAAATTATTAAACTTGCACTTGATCCCTATATATATATATATATATATATATATATATATATATATATATATATATATATATATATATATATATATATATATATATATATATAGAGGGCATATCATATGAGAATGACATATTTATATGAGAATATGAGAATGAATCCGAACCATTTGGATTTTAAAATAAATGGTGGAGATTATGAGTGAATCTTTTTTTTCTCTCTCCTACTTCATTTATTTCAAGATACAGGAGAGAGAAAAAAAAGATTCACTCATAATCTCCACCATTTATTTTAAAATCCAATGGTTTAGATTCATTCTCACATTCTCATATAAATATGTCATTCTCATATGATATGCCCTATATATATATATATATATATATATATATATATATATATATATATATATATATATATATATATATATATATATATATATATATATATATATATATATATATATATATAATTTGACATACTTTGATTGAGTTATAATTTGCATTTAAGATAATGATTCACAATAAATAACAAAAAAATAAGTCATAAGTTTTTTAAATGATATAAATGGTAGAATTATAATTTTAATTAGATGATGAATGTTTATATTAAATAGTAAAAGATTAAGTTTTCAAAATTTTAAATATGCACTAATTAGAATTAGAAGTTGAATTATATATAATTATTGATATTAAATAACAAGTAATGGTGTTTTTATCATTTCATAATAAAAATATAATTATTTTTTAATTAAAAAACTTGTATTCTTAATTTTTTTTAAAAATTCACTACTTTTTAAAATAAAAATTTATTTGATCCACAGCTAAATTATTATGTTCTAATTATTTATTATTTAGTTTTTTGTATTTTTTATACATATTTTGAGAATTATTTTGCATTGTATTTAAAAATAAAACAGTTTTATTAGTTACATTAATCGAAAATAATATTATTTTTTCTTTAAAATAAATCATAAATTTTATACCAATTTTTTCTTAGTAGCAAAAATTATTTTTCATCAAATAATATATTTTAAAATAAGAAATTTTTTTTTTTACAAAGAATCTTGATTTTTTAAGAAATATTTAGAATCACGTTTTTCATAAAATTGAAGTTTGATTTAATTGTTACAAAATTGGGAGAGATTTTATTAACTTTATGAGAAAAAAAATTATAATTTGATAAAATCAAAATTATCGATTACCAAAAATAGAATAAACTATTTTAATTAAGAACCATGAGTCACTAATTAAACATTTCTAACCATTGGATTAAAATAAAATCAAAGGTTATTAATGAGTGTAACTTTAAGTGTAACATATATATATATATATATATATATATATATATATATATATATATATATATATATATATATATATATATATATATATATATATATATATATATATATATGTGGAGGGTTATATTTACTCCAGGAGTAAGTTATTATAACTTACTCCAAATCTTAACCATTGATTATTCTCAATCTAATGGTTAGGGCAGCAAACCTTTGAGACCTAAGCACCCTCCCACTAGACCAACCCTCTCGTGTTAAAAGTCATTTTCATATGATATGCCCTCATATATATATATATATATATATATATATATATATATATATATATATATATATATATATATATATATATATATATATATATATATATATATATATATATATATATATATATATATATATATATATATATATATATATATATATATATATATATATATATATATATATATATATATATATAATAAAGAAAATTTATGTTTCTAAAAATGAAATTAATAATATCTTTTAAGTTAGTTTTAGTGTATAAAATGTGATGCAAAAATAAGATTATGTTTCACTAAACCTTTTGTACACGGAACATGAAGTTATAGATCAAAATATTGATTATTAATGGGACATGAAGTTACCGATCAAAATATTGCTTATTAACGGGACATGAAATTACTGATCGAAATATCTTTTAAGGTACACAGGGACATGAACTTATTGATCAAACTAATATTTGTAAAAAAAATTGATTATTAACGGGACATGAAGATGATTGGAAACTTTGTAAAAGGTGATATGAGAGAGAAAGCTAGAGAGAGAAGCAGCGTTTTCATCTGATTTCCTTACATCAAATTTGCAATGAATCCTGCCGGTGGAGGTTGGACTAAGATCAACAGGAGGGGGAATTTAGCAGCTTCTAGGAGAAAATGGGATATCATGAAAAATTCGTCGGAGGGAGACAGAGGCGTTATCACTTCTTTTTTCATTACCAACTTTGATCACAAATGGGGAGCCAGGGATCTTTTCTTTGAACTCAAAAGCTTCGGAGTGGTGGATGAAATTGTTATACCACCAAAGAGAGACTGGAGGGGGGAGAAATACGGCTTCGTGCGGTTCGTTAACGTCGAAGACATAAGGCTGCTAGAGATCAAATTGGACAACCTTTGGCTAGATGGGAGGAAGCTGAAGGCTAATGTTTCTAAATTCAAAAGGAAGGCGCAGGGTGGTCCTAACAATGCTGATGTTCAGGCTCCAGCTAGAAAGAGTATATCAGCGTCTACTGGGCAGAATCACAAGGACGCAAGGAAGACGGAAGGGGTTTTAGGGGGTGGAAACACTAACGCCCCTAGGATGAAATTTGTATCTTACGCTGAATCGGTGAAAGCCAGGGAATTGCCTAGGTCTTGTTCTGTTCAAGGGAATGCCACCAAATTGTCGAACCTGCAATGCAACAATCAAGAGGAAGCAAGTAATAAGGAAACAATCAGCAAGTCTTTCTTTTACAGTTCTAATGAGGAAGAGTTGGAGCGCTTTAGTAAGGCAAGGGTGGGAGTGGTGAAGGTACCTGGAATGGCATACGGGGTGAGCAGAAGCTTGCTTGAGGAGGGCATTTTCTCTGTCGTTGCGACCCCTTTGGGGCCAAATCTGTGTCTTTTGGAAGAGAAGTCGAAAGGGGATATTGATATTTTGCTGAGGGACGCAGGAGAATGGAAAGAGCGTTGGTTCAAGGAGGTCAGGGATTGGTCGAAGCAGGATGTCGAATGCTATAGATCTGTGTGGGTGTCCATCTATGGTATACCTTGCTTTGTGAGAAACAAACGTTTTTGCGAAACACTCCTCTCCGATATTGGGGTGGTTGTCAACGGCGAGGGGCTTGAGGGTAACCAGGTGCGAATGGATGTCACCAACGTGATGCTATTCACCAACCTCCTTGAAACAATAAATAGAAAGATGGCGGTTTCGATTGACGGCGAGTGGTACGATTTACTCGTGAAGGAGGACGCGATGGTGAGGGTTGGAGATCTGGAAGATGCTTACTCCGAGCCGGCGTCCTCATCGGATGATTCGGTGGGATCGGAATCTCTGGTGGGAAGTGAATCGGAAGATGAAGCGACGGAGGAGAACGGCAGCGCGTGGGTTAGAGACTCAGGCTCGAATTCCAAGTTTGTTGTCAGTAAAGCAGAAAAGGATATAGCAGCTGAAAAGGTGGGCAGAAAATCCGGCGATAGGGCTAAGGATGTTGGCTGTAACAAGTATCTTCCCTTGTCATTGATGGATTCTCAGGGTACTACAGATAGCTTTTCTAGTGTTAGTCAACCTAGTGGGGAGCGCTTAGGAAAGGATGTGTTGGAGGAGAAGGTGGATGTGGGTACTGTAACGCTGCAGAAGGGAAAGGAGGATGACAAAGTTCCTTTACCTAGTTATGTGGATTTGGGCTCTGGGGGTTTTATTCGTAGTGGGCCTAAAGATTTTTTGGTGGAGGCCCATACTAATGCTTTTATTCCGGAAAAGGATGGAACATGTGTTTTTGCCGCTTCTGACCCAGACTTGTCTTTTAGCGATAATATTTTATGCAATAATAATATTTCTACCCTTCCACCGGTGGGACCCAATTTGTTTGGTAAAAAGTGTGTTTCATTGAATGAAGGTATTACTGCCATGCACGTAGGCAGCGATAATGGTGCGGGTGGTCTTTTGTCATTTGATGACCACTGTTTAAAAATTAAAAATTCAAAAAAAGTGAGAAAACATATGAGGGAGATTATTAACTTGGGAGATAGGGTGGACAACTTCTCTTATCCCCCTGAACTGATGTTCCCCGTGCAAATCGAAGGAGGCCGCGGTCATGCATCGAGTGACTTATCAGAGACCCAGTCTTCTTCAAACAATTCTTTAACGCACTCGGATGTTAGAAACTGTAATGCAAGAGTGATTAAAAGGGGGTTAGGATCGTCGGCGGAGGGCTTGTGGAAATCCATCAACTTGTTAGGTATCACCAAATCTACGGAATTTTGTTTTCCAATCAAGAAATTGGAGGAGATGGAGCATCGTGGTTTCAAAGGGAATGAGGATTCCAAGGTGACAAACAATGGTTCGACATGATTATTTTTTCTCTAAATATTAGAGGAGGCGGGAAGAGGGTTAAGAGAAAAAGAATTAGTTACAATATTCAACGGGGCAAAGTTGATGTTGCTTTTTTACAGGAAACTAAGTTGAGTAGTTTATTGCATCAGGCTGTTAGAGAATTGTGGGGTGATGAGTGGGTGGAGTGGTCCCATGTAGAGGCGGTAGGGGCGGCGGGTGGCATCCTCACTATGTGGAGGAAAGACTTGTTTACTCTTTTGTACAGCTTTCGCGGGGAGGGATTCTTAGGCGTGTGTGTGGAGAAAAATAATAAAAGAATATACTTTGTCAACATGTATGCCTCTTGCGATCATAATACTAGATTGAGCTCTTGGAGGAGGATTGTGGATTTGAAGAGGAGGAGTGCTATTGGTTCTTGGTGCTTTGGCGGGGACTTCAACATTGTTTCCCATCCGGATGAGAGAATTGGTAAGTCGTCTAAGTGTTACAAAAAGGAGATGGAGGATTTTATTGATTTCATTAGGGACATGGACTTGGTGGACCCTCCAACGGTAGGAGGAAAATTTACTTGGTCTAATAGGAGTGGAAGTGCTATGAGTAGATTGGATAGATTTCTTTTATCTTCTTCCTTCATTGACGATTGGAAGGTCGAAGGGCAATTCATATGAGCAAGGGACGTATCGGATCATGCCCCCATTTGGATTCGTGACAACAAGAAGAATTGGGGTCCTAAGCCTTTTAGATTCAATAATCTTTGGCTTAACCACAAGGACTTCTTCCCATTCGTTGAGAAGGTGTGGAAGGAGATGGAGGTGAAGGGGAGAGGGGATTTTTGTCTTGTTGAAAAATTGAAGACTCTTAAAAATAAGTTGTCTTTGTGGAATAAGAAAGTGTTTGGGTGGATAGATCTTAATATAGAGGAGGCGGGAAAAGAGATGCATTTTTTAGATAACAAGTTTGCTCTTTTTGCAGGTAATGTTCCGGAGGAGGATGTGATAAAAAGAACTAAGGCGGCCACCGAGTTTTGGGATAATCTTTACAAAAAAGAGGGCTTTCTTCGTCTAAAATCTAGACAATTGTGGTTAGCCGAAGGAGATGGCAATACGAGGTTTTTCCATAACTCCCTTAGAGATAGAAGAAGGAGGAATTCGTTGTGTTCTCTAATATCTAGAAGCGGAGTGCTTGAGGATGTTAATAAGCTCAAAGAATTCACGTTCAATCATTTCAAATTGTTTTTTGAGGAGATGGAGGAAGAGAGGCCGAAGGCAAATGGTGTGGTTTTAAAGAAGCTTCAAAGCTCGGAATCTTCGAGTATTGAGCGACCATTCTCGGAATTGGAAATCAAGGAGGCAATTTGGTCGTGTGACGGTAACAAGAGTGCGGGGCCGGATGGTTATTCATTAGAATTTTTCAAGAGGTTTTGGTTGGTCATTCGGGAAGATGTTTTGAAGATGTGTAATGATTTTCACTCTAAAGGATCTCTCGTGAAATCCATCACTTCTTCTTTCCTTGCTTTGATCCCTAAATCAAACAATCCGCAATCCCTTGGTGAGTTTAGACCCATTTGCTTGGTGGGTAGTATCTACAAAATTATTGCAAAATTGTTGGCGGCTAGAATGAAGGAGGTTATAGGGAAGCTAGTTTCTACCAATCAAACGGCTTTCGTCCCGGGTAGAAACATGATGGATGGTGTTCTTTTGGTTAATGAAATCCTCGATTGGACAAGGAGGAAGAAAAGAAGTTGTCTTTTGCTTAAGGTGGACTTTGAGAAGGCGTATGATTCCGTTTCTTGGAGTTATCTTAGAGACACTTTGTTGAGAATGGGGTTTGGAGATAGGTGGATGCGGTGGATGGAAACTTGCATTTTTAACAACCATATGTCCGTTTTAGTTAACGGAAGCGCAACTAAGGAGTTTAAGGTTCAAAAAGGCCTAAGGCAAGGAGACCCGCTATCTCCTTTTCTTTTTGTTCTCGCTATGGAAGGTTTGACCGCTATTGTGAGGAAATCGGTGGAGATGGGGAATT
Source organism: Vicia villosa (assembly GCF_029867415.1). Lineage (NCBI taxonomy): Eukaryota > Viridiplantae > Streptophyta > Magnoliopsida > Fabales > Fabaceae > Vicia > Vicia villosa. The sequence continues at coordinate 204,735 of NW_026706163.1, read as the reverse complement.
TCAAGCCTTTTTTGTTTGGTGCGGAGGAAGGTGTAGACATCCTTCAATTTGCGGACGACACTATTCTTCTAGGTGAAGCTTCTTGTGAAAACTTGTGGCATATGAAGGTGATTTTGAGAGGTTTCGAATTGGTCTCCGGATTGAGGATTAATTTCGCTAAAAGTAGTATTATCGGAGTGAACGTGGGCGAGTGGATTATGAACGCCGGTGCTACCCCTTTCAAGTTCCTTGGCATAATGGTGGGGGATAATCCAAGAAGGAAGAAAGTGTGGATAGAAGTGACCAACAAATTAAAGAGGCGTCTCTCCGCGTGGAAAGGAAGGAACATTTCAATGGGAGGTAGAGTGACGCTTATCAATTCGGTTTTAAACTCTATTCCTATTTTCACTCTTTCCTTCTTCAAAGTTCCCGGAAATATTGTCAAGGAAATTAGGAAAATCCAAAGTGATTTTTTATGGAGCGGCAAGCTTGATAAAAGGAGTATCCATTGGGTTAAGTGGGATGTGGTTTGCTTGCCTAAGGCGAAGGGTGGTTTGGGCATTAGGGATGTTAAAGAAATGAACAATGCTCTTCTCTTAAAATGGAAGTGGAGAATCTTGCATGACGATGAGGCTATATGGAATAGTTTTATAAAAGCTAGGTATTTTTGTCCTAAAATTAGAATTCAAGTTGACGGGGGAATGTGGCAAAGAAAGGGTGAATCTATTTGGTGGAGAGATTTATACAAGATTAATTTGTTGGAGGATAGGGTCGCAAACGATTTTTCCGGGAGTTTCAAGTGTAGTTGCAAGAATGGCAAAGATGTTCTTTTTTGGCATAATAGGCGGATGGGTGACCAACCTCTACGCATGGTTTTTCCAGATTTATATGCTCTTTCTAGCAAGAAACATAGCACGGTGGCGGATACTTTAGTGTGGACGGATGGGATACATAGTTGGAGGTGGGAAGCTTTGTTCTCGGCCGATTCCATTCCCGACAGCAGCATAACAGCCGCGGCTGCTGCCAGCCAGAACTGGCCTCGGTTTGTCGACATGCTCCACGGATTTATTCCTTGCGATTCTAGTCGAGACACTTTCTCTTGGTCCTTCAATGGAGACAAAATCTTTTCCGTCTCAAGTTTGGCTCACGCGGTTGATAATGCCAAATCTTTAGCTTGGGATCCTATAGTTATCGATTCTTTGAAAGTGTTGTGGGATCTTAAGCTCCCGCCAAAAATTAAGGTTTTTGCTTGGAAAGTCCTCATTGATCGGATACCAACTAGAGACCAATTGTTGCTTAGAGGTGTTGCTAACGTTACTTGTCCGGATTGTGTGATGTGTGGCTCTTGCCTAGAATCCTCTTCCCATCTTTTTTTCAATTGCCAAGAGGTGAAAGGTATTTGGAAGCATGTTTTCTTATGGCTTGGCACACCGATCGATTTCACCGAAGAGGAGATGCTTCGTTTTGACGTCATTCAAGAGAAGGTGGTTTGTAGTAAACGTCGTATTTTGATCAACCACGTTTGGTTTGCAACTATTTGGAGTATTTGGCTAATGAGGAATGCCATTATTTTTAAGGGGGAGGTTTTTTGTTTTGATGTCATTTGTTCTAACATTGTCTTTCTTTCTTGGAGGTGGTTATGTAGTGGATATACTAAGTTTAGACCAATTTACTATGAATGGTTTAAACTTCCATTATCCGCTCCTTTTTCCCTCTAGGGCCTTCGGCTTTTTTTGTAAGGGTTGCACCCCTAGTGCGAGCTTTCAATCAATCAATTGCTTATTAAAAAAAAAAAACGGGACATGAAGTTACTAATCAAAATAATAACTTATTAATTATAAATTCAATTATTATTTTTTCACAGGTCAGACATTTTTTATTAAAAAATATATAGTTGAAACAAATGCGCGTCCCGTAACCCGTGCGAATGCACGGGTTCGTTACTAGTTACATAACAACATAAATAACAAGTTATCCAACCAATCCGCATCCAACTAGTGCACGGTAGCAATAAAAAGGGACCTGGTGAAGTCTTGGGATAAGAAACTCAGTGGACCAGCTTCAGCCATTCACATAACTACCATTCAGACCCAGTTGTTGCAAAAGGAGAATTGACCATGAATGTCACCAAACCCCTCTCACTAGTGCACTTCAAGTTTATATATGCTATTGCTCTTGAAAAAATTTGGTCAGACAAAAGTATAACTCAATTTGTGGGCACAGAAAATGAAGATCCAATTGAAAGTAGGTATTGGTTTCTTAACAGCTGGATGAACCAGAAGAATCAAGAAACTCATTAGCATGGAGATATGTTATTAAAAATTATCTTGAGCAAAGAATGCACCATAACAAGGAGAGGTTGATTAAAGACAGTGTAACGAGGAAGGCTTACTTAGACAAAGGCAAGTGCAAAATGGGAGGTAATATTCTTGTTTGAGAAGATCATATGTAAGAGTTGAAAATTGTCATTGCAGTAACTGGTCCCAACTTCAAGTGCAATCGAAATCAGTTGTGAAACATGAATTTCAATAGGGCAATCAAGCAACACGCTGTACAGATGACTCGATGTAAGAGTCACCCTGTTTTGCAAAGGCGTTGTCTATAAACTTGATGAGGTCTTCAGGTGCATAAACCTTAGAAGAAGTGCGTGCTTTCAAAATACCGAGATCCACCAAATCAACCATGGAAGCACCCACAAAATCAGAGAACAAATCCGATTGCCCGTGTATCATTAAATATGTTTTTCCCACCTGCATGCAGAATTTGGAAAACCTAGGATCTTCAAATGTTTTTATCATATCCACTACGCAATCATGATTCCCTTCTAGACCACCACTGTGTTTCATCTCTGATGCAATCTTCCTAATAGACCCAATATTCATGGATGCATGCTGAGCTACTCTTGATGAGTTCCCAGCTGTACTTCCATCTCTTCTATTTATGTAGCAAAGCAACACCAAGTTGGCCAAGGTGAAGTATGAAATGAAAGTAAAGAAGTCATAAAAATTCATCCCTGTTTTAAGAGTTAAGTCAGTGAAAGAATCATCAATCTTACATAGTATGATATTAAAATGTAGTTTCTATTAAACTTGCTACAGAACTTGTCTTTTATGGTAAGGTAAATTGCTCTAGCAAGTACTAATATTGAGAAAAATGTAGTTCAAGTGCACAAATTAGCAACATCAGTATTATAAAAATATACCAGAACCCTCCCTATGTTATTACATATTTAGATCTTTTGTTCAAGACATCCAAATTAGTTTGTCCCAACAACATACGAAAATGTAATACATGGTACTGCACCTGTGTTAGCAGCAAGATTGCGCTGGCAGAGACCTTCAAAATCATCACATATATCCTTGATGTCTTCTATGTATTCCTTGGCCTCATTGTAGTCCCTTAAAAGTAAATTCCACTGTCATAGCATGAAAAGTCATGAGATAAACTTAGTTCAATTATATTTATCCTTTGAGGCTGATTGAAATGCAAATATATACTTGATCGCATTGCTCAATTTACCACCCAAGAAAGGTTATAGGCATTGAACCAATTGTGGTTTATAGATATTGTATCCTCCTGAAAGAATAAAAGAGATACAAAATGATCAAATCATATCAAATTTCCTCGACAGAACAATTTGATAACAAAGTTGCTCACAATCTGATTACAAAGCTGCTATAGACTCAGAACTTTAGGCCCCATTTCTAGAAGCAAAATCTTTTTAATATTTTGAAGATAACAAACACTTATGTGAATATGATTAAAATTATTATCTTATTTGGTATTTGATGTGTGCTCCTGAGTGGAAATGGAAATCACTAAGATAGTATGTATGAAGTTTACCATCAAGCATGATGAGAGAATCAATGCTCCTCAATTTTAATATCAAGTCCACTACAAGAAAAGGAAAACGTATGCTTGAAATGAACACTAAGCATCACATGAAATGAAGAGATAAGACAAATCCTTTGTTAAAATATATTTTCCCAAGGGTGAGGACTGATGATAAAGATCCGAGGACGGGCAATTACTTGGAGGCCAAGTACAAAAGTTGATTAGACTTGACATGACCATTTCATGTTAAAATAAAATGGATTTGACATTATCATTTCAAGTTAAAATAAATGAAGAGGAAATCATTTTATATGTGAAGACTGAGGATAGAGATGAGAGGATGAATAACTTCTTGGGCACCAAGGAAAACAAGTGTCTTAAATGGTATTAAAGGTGAAGGGATCATTCACTCTTCACTTTAAGTTTATGCTTAAAATCAATAAATTAAATAGTAAAAGTAACTTTTGGTATCTCAACTTCCAAGAAGAAATTTTTGTTATCCTCACAACTGAGGACCAGAAATATGCCTTGCTAGTGAAACATAAAATTAAGGCATGAATGGAATTTTTGCAATTACATGGAAGACTAAGGGTTTCTCATTTATTCTAGTTCTGCAAAGAAGCCTCAAAAGATCAAGACCTCTATAAAAGCATTCCCTATCCAACCTTTCAAGGCATGAGATTTGAAATAGAAACAAAGTTCATCGTTCATATCAATTTACTCTTGTAAGCTTACTTAGATTTATAGGGAGCATGAAGAATGCTCCTGCTTCATCGTCGTCCTGTAAAAACAAAAGGAAATCCACCTTTGAAAATACTTCCGTCTCCAAAGAGAAAAAGATTAAAACTACCAAAACTCTAACAGATGATCCGACCAAAATCCACAATAATGCCATGCCTAACCCTGTTCCTTCCTTTTCATCTCCCCTGGCGTCTCCCAGACCTGACATCAATCTAGAGGCTATCCCGACCCCTAGTCCAGGAAACAACATGTTGGATGAACACCTTGATGAAATGCTACAGTCAGCCACTATGAGAGGGCAACACTACTATTATCCTCTATCTGGTGGTTTTGATCCTGAGGATGAGCAGCAAGTTGCTCCTTCTCCTCAGCCTGACATCATTCCTTCCCATCATCCTCCAACAAGCCCTATAAAGCAATTGGTTAGCTCATTTTCCATAATGTCTCCCATTTGTGCATCATCGCCCAAAAGCAGCAAACATCCTTCTTTTGATGCTGCCTTGCATTCCTTTTTATCTCCACCACAGTTTGATTCGTCGTCCAAACATGAACCCAGGGCTGTCTACTCCTCAAAGCTTCGTGAACCTGACAACTTCGAGTTCTTTGACTCATCTTTCGCAAATTCCTCTCATAACAAAGGTGGTGAGGCCCCCATGAAGGAACCGGTGATTGAAAATTTAAGTAAAAACTGTTTCATATGGTGCAAAACGACCGATTAAAGCAGCGTTTGTTCATAAAACATTAGATTAGGCTTCCAAGATGAAGGGGGTTTGTGTTTAGCAGATGATCAATGACAACAATGTCCATTTCAAAGACTTTTTCGAAACTTCCAGCCCTCGGAATGATGGGTGGACACTCATATTGGGAATAATGTGACTTGTTTGTTGAAGATTTGTGGAGACTGAAATTTTGGCAGGAACAATTTGATTTTGGCCAAGAACATCACTTCTCTTTTGACCATAGAGTTGGTACCAGTTATGAGATTAGATGAGTGGACCATTGTTGCTTATTTCAAGAATTGTTTACTTTGTGAAAACATTTTCTATTTTCATTTTCTAAAAATTGTGTTAGTTTTACTAGTTAACAAAGAGATCATAGACTCTTGAAGTGAACGACAATGTGCATTTTTTTTGGAAACATTGAAAATGCCATAAATATTACTTTCATTACTTATCATCCCTAGCTAGCATTTCACCAAAATGATAACCTTCAGGAGTCTCAAATCTTATTGACAAATTAAAGTGAAAACAGAAAATGTTTTCACAAACTAAGTAAACAAGGCCTAAATTTGCTGTTGGAAATCCATGTTAATCTATATTGGTTTCTATCCTAATTGTATTGTCATTCTGCTTATAACATATTGATCCAATCAATCAACTAGTTATTATCTTTTTACATATTCAGAAAAAAGTAACCATTATATGCCAATGAACCTCCAATAAAAAGCATTATATGTCAATGATACTAACTGCAAACTCCTGGAAACCACACAGTTTTTCATTACTGGTGGCACTGAGTTTTCTACCTTGACAATCTTTATTTATATGTTGCGATGCAGTGCTCATAACAAGTAGTAGCAACTAGCATAATGTTAGCTTCCTTAAGAACATCTTATTTAACAGATGCAACAAGTTAAATACGAGTTTCATTTGAAACACAACAAAAATACAAACAGCTTCTGCAGTTTGCACAATCGAAGAAGCTAAAATCGTTATTTTATTTGGTATGTAACAATATTCCTTCCAAAATAAAGCAGAATATAACGGCAATGAATATTGGAACCAGAACATACCAAATTATGAACTTGGTGATACCATCCGCTGGGAACAAATATGATTTCCCCTGCTTCTTGTGTGCATTCTAACCAGATAGCCTGCATATGTGACAAGTTCACTTAAGGCTGAAGCAGAAAAATGATAATGGTACCATAGAGTTTATCAGAAGAAGGAAACTATAGATTTACCTTTTTAAAACTAGGATATTTTGAGTCAGATACTTCATCAAAGATATTATATACACAGTTTTTCACATTCCTGAATCAAAACTTAAAGATAATTAGCTCTGATAAACAAACAAAAATACTATACATCAAAGCACCTCCATCCTCATCCTTTACCACAAAAGAAGAACACATCCAAAATTATAGAGATAGAACCAAAACAAAGAACGAAAATGAGAGATACAAGGGAATATAATCCATAAAATTCTTGGTCAAGGTGGACTTCAATAGTAATGAGTTCATAGATAATTTGAATAAAGAATATGTATTGATAATCTAGTAGATTTGTTTTTGTAACACAATGCCCAACTTCTATTAAAAAACCCATGAATTTTGATTAGGAAAATGTATTCATACCTGTCAAACACAAGATGACACTGGGAAGGATCTAGGAAAAACCATCTCTTCTTTCCACAGACATTTGCTGACCAGCTATACGATCTGAAAACATCAGCGTGTAGAGGAGTCCAAGATCCTGCCAGGAGAAGTGAAAATAAGAAGTTACTGTTGGATTGCTCGTCTCTTGGCATAGAAAAGTGCAGAATCATCTGAGATTCATGGTCATTTCAAGATTCCGTCCCACTAAAATCACACCTTTAACTCCCATGTAAACAAAACGATAATCAGAGCAACATATTTCCTTATTTTGCTGATCTCTGTCAGAGTAAGTATTCATTCTGAAGTTATCGAGATACAAGTTGAGCCAATCATCACAAAAGAACATCGGAGTGATGTATGGTACGTAATCAGGATACTCCTGCAATAGTTACAAAAAGAAATTACTTAGTAAACCATCATCTAGGTTGACATAGGGGTGGCAATAAAATCCATTAAGAGAATATCCATCCAATCCATCCAATAATTTATCCATCCAATCCATCCATTAACCAAAAAACAAATTTAATGGATTGGTCCAATCCATCCATCAAACTACATGGATGGATTCAATCCATCCATCTCATTTTATAAATCCAATGGATTTTAGTTTATTACTTAATAAATTACTTTTTTATTAAAAAACATGAAAAATTTAAAATTAAACAATTTTTTAACATTTTTGTTTCTCATAATATTCACACCCATAAATTTTCTTTCCTGTATCATATTGTAAAAAAGTATGAATATTAACGTTAGTATTAACATTAAAATTGATGATGCAGGATTAATGATACAATATGTACAACATCTCCTTGAAAAAAATTAATGATGCTCAGATACTTTGTCTATATTTAATTTAATATTAACGCTAAAATTGCTTAATTGGTACGCATTGAATTTATTTAATTTAACATTCATGTTAAAATAGTTTAATTGCGACACAATGAATTTTAATTTTCTTAGAATTAGAAAGTTAATGATAAAAAAAAGTAAAGTTAATCAAGACGTTAGTTGATTAGAGTTACTATAGAGACAAATATTTATAATTAAAATTCTTTTAAAAAGTTTCATAAAAAAATTGTTTTTGTAAAATTAATAAAAAAAGAAAAGAATTTAAGTTAATTTTATGGATGGATGGATATCCATCCATTAGAAATACCTTAATGGATGGATTGGATGGATTATATCTCTTAGTGGATGGATTGGATTGGATTTTTCAAAAGAAAATTTAATGGATTGTTAACGGATTAATGGATCGCTTTGATCCATCCATTAACAATCCAATCCAAATCCATCCAATCCATCCATTTTGCCACCCCTAGGTTGACAGGGACAAACTTCAAAGCAAATTATGAAAAGGTAGTACAAATCTACAACAATCAACGATAACGCGATGAAAAGCCAAAAATGATACCTTCACAAAATGCCAATCCTTCAAATACGGAACAGATGCAGAGTCACCATTACTCACACCATTTTGATTACTGCACTGAACTGCAGAACCCTCATCTTTAAAGCAAAGTCGTACGAAATCGGTGACCAACATCTCCTCCCTTTTTTGATCAGTAAAATCTCTAGTATCACAGTCTGCAACCTTTCCATTGCCAAAATTTCAATCAGCTGATAGCATCAACATTTCAAATTTTCAAACTGAGTTAAAGGAATCTCAAATTGAATAATTCTGCAGCTCTAATTAATGTTATTAGACCTTAAATATAGATTTTATGGAAATTAAGTAACAAGTAGTAACAATTTTGATACCTGAACTTTGGAGGAACCAAAATGAGTTGAGAAAAATTGGAGATTAGGTTTTCCATTAGGGCTAACCCAATCAGTGCAAGCCTTCCAATGATCGTCCATTAATCCAGTTAGCACCACTGGCTTGTTTTTCTCCATATATCTTTCAACAAAATCATTATAACTTAGTTCTTTCCCATTCACCTTTTCTATTTCTCCCTTTATTTTGATTTTGATATCCATTGATACTATTTCCTCTCAAAAATTCACCATTCACAACCTTGCTCTTTCTAACAAGCTCTTCTGCTACTAAGAAGAAAGAAGGACGAGAACATAGTTTCTGGAGTTTCAGGAAATATTGGGCCTCATTTGTTAATGGGCTTATCTCAAGAGTAAGTCCACTAAATGGAAGAAATTAACTTGCCACCCCCTTTTTTATACTTGTCACCCCCTAATTTTATGTTATTTTCAAAATGCCTCCGACACTATTTATTCAAAAATGTTACCTTTTTTTGAAAAAAAAATTCCTGTTGCCAAAATCATCAAAAAGTAAATATCCGAGAATTTAACTTGCCACCCCACATTTTATACCTGCCACCCCCTCAAATAGGGCATTTTTACCAAATTATCCCCGTAAAATACCGGATTTTTTGAAATTTCCGGTACCGTACTGGAAATTTCATATAAATACCAGAAATTTTGTTGATTTTACCAATTTTACGTGTCTGATGCTACATACCGGAAAGTTAAAATTTCCGATACCTGATTTTTCAAATTTACGGTATATGGAGAAGTACCGGAAATTTGAAATTTCCGGTACATGAAAGTGCATCACCACCACATATTAAGAGTGCTATGAAATGTCCGGATCTTTTAAGAGTGCACATATTTCCGGTATATGAAAAATCCTTTAAACATTTGTCATTAGTCGTTAATAACTTCTCCAACTTTATAAGACATATTTCTCAACACTTTCTCAATGATTTGTAGTTACGTTAAGTCATAAAAAACACAAATGAATTTAAACTTATGCAATTTAAAATTTGTATAATGATAACATGTAAAATGTAGTATTTTATTAGCTCGATTGACAATTGTTTTAGAGTAAGCATTTTTGTGGTTTTATGTTGGTATTATGTATGTATTTCAGGTATTTGGTAGCTAGAGGTCTCTACGCGATAAAACGGTGAAAACGAAAAATAAATTCTAAGATTCCTATGGCCTTGACGGGCACAGCCTAGTCATGACGGGCGTCATGCACACCACACCGTCACCATAAAGTCAACAAATAAGAGGATTCAAGTAAAAGAACCATGATGGACAGGCCATCATCCCAGTTGACACCCGTCATGGCCCACAATCTAGCAATTTCTTGAAAGAGTCATGATGGGCAGGCCGTCAGCCTAGCTCACGCCCGTCACGACGTTAGTGCCCAGAAAAATAGCACTAGTATTAGCCGTTTTGCCCCCATTTTCTTTCACTCCCACTCAAATTGTGTGATTTCAGTAGTTCATGTACGAGTTTTTCACTATATAAAGGATTGTAGTTCACTAATTTCATCATCCAAGCTTTGTTAGAGTCAAAAACTACACTTTGTAAAAGCACTTATATCTCACTTTGACGTGTACTTGCAAATTAAATTTCTTACATCTTGGAGGTTTGCTTACTTAGTTGCTTCTAGTTTTATTCTACCATTGTTGTTGTTTTATTTTCAAGTTATTGCCACATTTACTTCAAGCAAATTGTGCCAGATCAAAAGTCTCCCTTAAGAGCATTTAATCAATTCAAGTTTCTACCTTTATGCTATTTCGAGGTTCTTTTTACTTACTATTTTTTAATATGAATGTCATGAAAATAAGTTGTTTATTTATTGCTTTTAACATGTCAGCGTAAGTCTGATGAGTCCGGAATATGAAGATCGTCATGCTGGCGGTATTATGACGAATTGCATGTTAAATTTTATAACGAGAATTATTTTTAGATCTGAAAAATTCAGTTTTTACTGTTGAATATTTACTTCGAAAGTAGAAATACCATGATACTGCTTTCAGCTCGAAAGAGTGAAAACGGTATTCGACTCAAGAAAACTCAAAAATTAATTTTTAAATACAGTAAAAGCGCTTTTTAAATTAATTTAGAAAATACTAATTTTCAAAAAGGGATTTAAAAAATCTTGAGTTTAGGAAGACCATTGATAGTTTTTTCATAGATAATCTTCATCATGCTTCTGAGATTTATATGACCTAGTTTCTAGTGCCACAACTTGATTTCATCTTCTTTAGAGATCAAGCTTGCTAGAGATTGATCATTTACTTGACAACTCTGCGTGTAGAAATTGTGTGATGATCTGTTCCAGATGTTTATTGGTGACAATATATTCAGAACGATTGAAATTTACACATAATTCTTGATCATACAACTGGCTGATAATGATGAGATTTGCAGTCACACTTTCAACTAGAAGGACCTCCATCTAGACTAGAGAGGCCTGGATAATCCAATTTCCCTTTTCCAATGATCTTGCCTTTAGCACCATCACCAAAAGTAACATAGTTATTTGAATAAGATTTTACATCTTTCAAATAATTCTTCTTACCAGTCATGTGTCTGGAGTAGCCACTATCAAAATATCAATCTTTATGAGAGGAATCCCTTAGGAAGGTATGAACAATGTGACTTGTAGTTGTCTCTTTGACTTTCCATACCTATTGAGGACGACCATTCCTTGTAGTATTTTTGACATGATATTTTGATATTGGTAGTAAGGTTTTTCATACAGTTTGTAGCAAAAGGGTCGTATATGCCCCTGTTGCCCAAAATTGTGACATACCCATGAAACTCTATGGTATACTCTTATGTGCTAGTAATGATGTCGAGCAAATGTTGTGACATGTAATTTTACATCAGGAATTCAGTCTTTTGTTCAGGAGGAACTAACTTATTTTTTTGTATTCGTGGATATGTAGTCAAACCCAAAATTTCCCAGGATTTCATCAAGAGTATATGAACTAAAATTTATTATGTGAACTTACTTGGTCATACCTTAGAGCTCGAAGTTCAGGTGCTTGACATATTTTTAAGATTTGTGATTGTTATGATAAGATTAAATTTATCTTGCAGTATAACATTTATCTTTACCTTTTGTTTCTCGCCAGTGATACACTCCTCTTTCCACTTGAGATACAAAAGTTTGTATGCTTCAGGAACATATCCATCTAAAATATCTTCATCACTAGATTCATCATTATCATCCTGATCATTTGGCTTGAATCTCACACAAGTTGTGAAGGCAACCACGATGTTTGCCTTTTTCCTTCACTATCTTCTTATGATTCTTCATTTGACAATGTGGCAGTGTATCCTTTTTCTCTTAAGAAAATTGGTATATTCTTCTTGAATGTGTACAAATCCTTTGCATTCATGGTATTATACTCCTTTTCCTTTGTTTAATTTGTCTCATTCTCTGCCTCTGCGCCAAAACCTTTAGAGTTGGGAGGTATACTATATTTGACATTGGTTGTGACATTTTTTCTTAATCTTCTGTCAAGTCTTCTTGTAACCTTACCAAATTTTCTTGCAAATAAGGAAATAGAATTAAATAGGTTATCATCAGTGTCTTCTTCTACATGTTCGTCATATTTTTCAATGTTAACTTTGAAGGCAACACCTTTGTTTCTTTTCTCTGATTTGTCATTGATGTACATCTCAAAGGTGAGCAATGAGCCTATGAGTTCATCCACTTTGATAGTGACAATGTTGTGAGCTTCTTTAATAGTTGTAACTTTCATGTCAAACCTCTTTGAAAGTGATCTAAGAATCTTTCTGACCAACTTTTCTTCAAAAAGTTTTTCACCAGGAGCAAATGAGCTATTGGATATGTTACAGTCAAATATTGAAATAAGTGATTATTTCATCTTATTTCATCATCATGTTTTAAAAATTTAGTAGCGAGGAGTTGAAGTCTTGAGAATCTCCCAAGCTTTTAGCAACAGAACATGTATTGATGAGTTTAAAGATGTTTTTGTCAACTCCATTAAAAATAGAATTGAGAACACGTGAGTTTCCATAAGCTTCTTCATCTTCCTCTTTAGATCATTCTTCTTATAGCTTTAGAAATCACGTGTCATCTTGTGCAATGATCATTAGGGGTGTCCATCCTTTGATGGCTTCTTTCCATATTTTGTTATCCATTGACTTGAGGAAAGCAATCATGCGGGCTTTAAAAAAAATCATAGTTCGTACCATCTAGAATAGGTGGCTGGATTACAAATTATCATTCTTTAGCATTTCCCATTTTGAACAGAATGTATAGATCCCCTAGAGCTCACCCAACCAGAACAGGGTGTCTGCTTTGATGCCAATTGAAATTCTGCTCTTCGTATGCAAAAATGTCAAACACAGTGTTGCAACAATGTATATGACAAGATTCTTGTGTAAATAGAAAATTAATAGCAACAAAAATAATGACACAAGGAATTGTTCACCCAGTTCAGCGCAAAGTCACCTACGTCTGGAGGGCGTTAACCCAAGAAAGAAAATTCACTTTTAATAGTCAAAAGTACAAATTGGTCTTAGTTGAACTCTCCACGTTCAATGCCTCTTTTCCTAGTACAACCCATGAATTCCTATTTAGGACTCCCCCTGAATATGAGACCCCTCTTACTTTCTCTCAAACACTCTCCCAAGTGTTTAGACAATTGCAATAGCTTATGAATGATGAAATGAATTACACCTCAAAACTACTCTGTTCCTTAACATATGAATATGACTAGCGAATATAGCTCAACAACACAAAATGAATACAAAACAAAAGACTCAATACAACTAAACACGCCTTGCTTGTTTCTCAAGGTCTAAGTCTTTTACAATAGATAGTTCCTCCTTAAATAGCAACAGAGTCCAGGTGTAAAGCCCATTAGGGTTTGAATCTTTAGACGCGGTTGGACCAATCTCACAAGTGCACAATAACAAATACGCATTAATTTGATTTGTAATAATTGATTTGATAAATCTTCATCAAATCAGATTTGTTCTTTTTCAATACCGGTGAATGATCTTTTGTGAAAACTTCTATATTTCAAATGCGCATAAAACAAAATTAGACAAATATAGAAACAAATCTTCAAAAGGCGCGAGATTCACTCAGCGCAACCTGACTTCTGGGCGAGACGAGATGTCTCACAATCTATGAAAAATCTTGCTTCACATGTTGATTCCTGGTTTGAACACATAGAAATAAAATGTCTCACACGATGTCGTGACATCTTACTTACTTTACATGTTGCTTACTAAAATGACGTCAACCAAATGTAAAAACACTATTCACTAATGATCCCTCAGTGAAAATAATAACTGCTTGAAACACATTAGTGTCCAACCACTACATAAATAAGAGACTTCAAGTATAATCCAATAATCAATTAGCTTACTTTCTACCTCGTAACACCTTGTTTTACTTTAGTATAGAGTATCTTTTGCAAGTACATTCCCTTCATCCAAACAACAAGGCTTCAAAGAGTATGTGAAAAGAACGCAGCAGTACAACCAATAATGTGAAGACCCCATCACCAGCTAAGATAATCTATCACCTAAATCCACACATGAACAATATGTCATTTATATGCTTTTACCAACAACAACAAAAATGTTGGCATGTACATATCAGTTGAGACTTGTATATATGCTAATAGTAATCACTACAACGCGCAAGGCTTACTAAAGCGCTTTTTTTGGCCTTTAATAGCGCTTTAAAGCGCTGCCAAAGCCAGCGCTGGCATAGGCTACGAAAGCGCTTTTAAAAGCGCTCTGGTAGGCCCCCCTATAAGAGCGCTTTTCTGGAAAAAACGCTCTTGTAGGCCCCCTTTTAAGAGCGCTTTTCAGGAAAAAGCGCTCTGGTAGGCCCCCCTTTAAGTGCGCTTTTTCCAGAAAAGCGCTGTGATAGGCCCACCTGTGAGAGTAAAAAAAAAAAAAAAACGCAACATACTAAAGCGCTTTTGTAAAAGCGCTCTTATAGGGTTGGCTTTAAGAGCGCTTTTTCCATAAAAAGCGCTCTGATAGCCCCCCCTATAAGAGCGCTTTTACAAAAGCGCTTTAGTATGTTGTTTTTTTTTTTTTTTTTGCTTTTTTAGTAATCTTTGGCAGCGCTTTTAGAAAGAAGCGCTTTAGTATGTGGGCCTTTAAGAGCGCTTTTTTAAAAAGCGCTTTAGTAGCTAAATGAGGTATTTTAATGTGCAGCCTGTAATTTAATCCTCCCAGTCGACCTGTAATATTTTCGACCTGTAATATGTTTTCAGCCTGTAATATTTTCGACCTGTAATTTATTTTCGACGATATTATTTCAGCCATCAGTAAGACAATATATATATATATACTAATATAATACCATTATAATATCCAAAATTATATATATACATCATTACAACATCAATAATATTATAGTACTTCAATTCGACACAAATCCTACATGAAAAAGCGCTTAATATAAAAATGACACAAATCCTCTTTTATTTCTTCCAACTTAAGTCTCGGGTATCCAGCGGCACGGAATTCGTCAAGGTACTACAAAACAAAAACAAAATATGAATGATACATTTAGTTAAATGTAATAAATTATATGAAATTATCTTAAGTTATAAATTCATACCGTGAGCGGAATCTCTAATTGATTTGCCTGAAGGATTTCTTTCATAGACCTCAATACAAAGTATCCGCAATCGTAACTGTTTTTCTGTTGCGGACACTACATAGAAAAACAAATAAGATTCTATAGTTGTGCATTGTTTTATCAAGTAGCATAAATATATTATAAGCAACATTGTGAAAAATAATGTACCTGCACTTGGATCCAAGTAATGTTGCTAGATTTAGTTCGGGATACCTGTGCGTCCCGTTGACTTCGGAACACTTGTATTGATCTAATTAACAAATATATAAAAGCATATGTTTAGATCAATCCCACAAATAAGTAAATATATATATAAATATACACGAATATATATTTAGAACGATCCCACTTACAAATCAACGATGTCCTTCATGGCCGGATAATTGGTCCATTCACCATTTACCGAATTCAGATAATACACGACTTCCCTTATAGGGTTGATAGCAAGCAGCAACCAGTGTGCTCTATAAATAAAAACAATAGGTTATATGAAAATTTTGCTATACACAAAAGAAACAGAGATTAGATGAACAAAGAATGAGAAACTAACCCTACTGGCCGGGTATTATACGCCCAAAGATGCAGACATTCTGTATTGCCGGTGGACATGAATCTATCTACTAAGCGCTGTCTAACTGATTCCGGTTCCGAATCAATTGCCATTCCGCTGCAGTGGGCGGAAGACACGAAACGGAATCTGTTAGACAACGGAGTCCCGCGCAACACTCTGTCATACAACAACCTTAAATAAAAACATAATAAACATTAGATTATTTTCATTGAAATGTGTAAATAAATTATATTGTGGGACTAATTAAATAATATATCGGATGAGGGAATATTACCGAATGTATGAGTGCATGTTATTGACGCCTAGTTGATCATGCTTAAAAATCTCCTCCAAGTCATCAAGTGTAATAAGTGACTTGAATTCAATACCGAAGACACTCTCATCCATAACGATTTCACGTAAAGCACCATCCTTCAAATCGGACATATCAACCATTGTTGCGAGCGTCGACCGGTACCGAGGCACAAAAGCACCGCCTTTTTTTCCCGCTGGCTTCGGAGGACCAGTGGGTGGTACGGTACGAACTTGCTGCGTCACTTGTTGTGACTCTCGAGCGGATGCCTAAAAATCATATAAGTTATGTAAAATATAAAATCATGCAGATTTAGATTCAGATTAATTATTAACACTTTAAATGTACCTCTTTTAGTGATGCAACGGACTCCTCCTCCTGTAAAATCCCTTTACCCTTAACTGTGGGTTTTATAGGAGCAGTCTAAAATTAAAATGTAAAAAATAATTAATAAACGGTTTAGAATTGACATTCGAAAACTAAATGATTCATAATCGTTTTCAATATACCTCATCACTAATGGTAATGAGCTCCGAGGGCCATGCAACAAATGATCCTATTGCATCTCGCAGCAATGTCGTCTCTGAGACCATGTCAGGTACCGGTAGCATCGCATCATGATCTACTACAACATCCACCGATACTTTCAGGTGTCCATCCGGGAGCAGTCTATGGTGAAGTAAATCTCCCAAAGTGTTGTGCACTTTTCCCTTGCCAACTAGTCGATAACTCGGTTCCGATAAGTATAGTTGGCAAGATGAAATGCCCTAAATCAATAGTAAATATAAAGTCATTATCATTAATAAAATAGAACAATTTAAAAGGAAAAAAAATTATAATTACCTCGGGAAATTTCCTTTGATAGTTGATACTAGCCTTATCACTAGTTTCTTTCACCGATATTGAAGTGTTGCACTTTTCTCTCATATACGCCTCTTTATCTCTTTGCAATTCAGAGACTTGTGCTTGCAATTCCGCCAACTTTTGCAACACTTCTTCATTTGAAGGATTTCTTCTCCTAGGACTCTTGTAAAAAGAGGTTGGAGTCACACCATGACCCTTACCCCTCACCCGACCGGGATACTCAGGAGCATCTAGTGCTCTACTAAGTACGCTCCCCTCACCGGTGGATGCCGATTGCGACAAGGTCTCCTGTAATTCATTTACATTAAAAAATCATTTATATATTAAAAAACATTTGATTTAATTAAAGACACAGTATTATACTTACACATTCAGTAAAAACTCTCTGAACTTCGGGATCGACAGCATGATCCTTGCCCACACGAGCTTCCCTCCACAACACATGTTCAGGAAGTGAGGTTTCCTCACTTTTAGTCTCCTCTAACTATGCATTGACACAAATGATAAAATCGTCAAATAAAACACATTTAGACAATTAATTAAAACGCATTTCTATTTACTTACAATTTTATCCTCCAAGCGTGCATATCCCAAACGCCCTTTTTTGTATGGATATGCGGGTTTGGATGCTCTAGCACTATTCTTGGCACTCCTTTTCCGAAAATCTTCATCTCTTTGCTCTACAAACTTAGCCCAATCTTCTTCACCAATGAAGATCTCATACTTTTTTGGCCGTCCCGGTGCCTCTTCAAGAAAGTTTCCATCTTTATCCTTAAGATAAGTGTTTGTCAAAAAAGCTTTCCACCCTCTATATCTTTTGCCGGCCAAACCAAGTATGTAGCGTCTACGATCATCTGGTATCTCAAAAGTCCTCTGCAAAAAAACATACTCATAGTGTGTTAGTATAAGTAATTTAAACAATTTATCATCAAGATAATAACAACAATTAACCATATATGATATATACCTGAAGCTCGTCCCAAATCGCTTTTTTTTTTCGCATCCAAGTCTTCGCTTTTCAGATTCCATCTAGCTACGGAGACCGGAATATGCATACGAACAAGTGTACCAATATAACTTATCAACTTTGCAGAATTAGGACCAATTGCTTGTTTATCAGAATTCCATTCCAATCGGTATACTAATCCTTGGTCTCTATGTCGAACGATTCCCTTCATGATAGTGATGCCTCGTGCAACTTCTTTTGCTTCAGTATCAGGTGGAGCATTTGTATCCGTGGCATCTCTTTCTTGAGCATCTCTTTCTTGTGAGTTTTTAGGTGGAGCATCTCTATCCGGAGCCATTTAACCTGTATCAAACAAACTAAAGCACATTAGTACACTATTAATAAGCTAACAATCTATACAAGTAAAATGGAAGTCAAACCATGCATGTACAAGTAAATCGGAAACGAAATCGGTACAAATCAAAATAAGCGTCAAAAAATAAAGTTGTCGGAATTGAACGAAATTTACATGGCTATGGTAAAACGTCCCCACGGACTCAAAAATAAAGTCGGTTTTCCGAAATTCAGACCCTAAGCCCGACTTTTGATTACGGGCAGAAGCAAAACCGATAAAAAAACAGTCCCGAAATGAACATATAAGTGCATGAGCAGCTCCGGAATCGTCAAAATAGTATAGTTACATGTAAAGAAGTCGACAAACGGATACATGGTTCAAAAGTTATGTACAAAACGAGAATATGCACCAAAATTGAATAAGTACTATACTATTGATTAAAACAATCGGTACAAATTGAATAAAACAAATTAGTCGGAATATGTATACTATTACCTTTATCACTAACGTCTCTTTCTTTTCTTAGCAGGATTGTGTTCTACGCGTCTCTTAACAACGCGGACGGTTGGATTGATCCAAATACCCTCATTATGATCATTTCTAGTACAAGATTCATTCTCATTTTGATCGTTTCTTGTACAAGATTCAATGCCAACACCAATATCACCTTGATCTTCAATGTTTTCATCTACTATTTTGTTAGATAAAAGCACTATAGACCATTTCGTACTTGTCGGATCATTGACATAGAACACTTGTTTAGCTTGAGAGGCTAAAATGAAAGGCTCATCTTTGTACCCTACCCTATTGAGATCCACTTGCAAAAATCCTGACTTATCCATTCGTGCCACTATTATTTTCAACCCACTTGCAACCAAATACAGGAATCTGAAACTTCGCGTAATCAAACACCAAAATGCGCTCGATAACCCCAAAATATGACAAATTTGCAAATTTCGGATTTAAGTCATTCGCACTTGATATGTGCATTGCTTCAGCTACCAGGGTAACACCACTATTTTGCATAGTACTTTTATCATCCTGTTCTTTGGTATAAAATGTGTATCCATTAATTGCGTATGCGCTATAAGAAAGCACAATTACACTTGGACCATAGACTAAACATCTCAACCTTTCTGTTACTGAAGCAGGATCTGAACGATACTTTGAATAAATATGATCCCTAAACCACGGTATGAAACTTCGATTGTGCTCTCGTACTATCCAGTTCTCATTTCTATTTGGATTTAAATCTCGGAGAACAACCTTGTGCATTTCAACATACGGCTCAACCTCAATCTCATTGTGCAGAACATATAAGTGCGCTTGATCCCGTTCGACCATTGATACTGTCACAACTTTATTTCCAATTAGCCTTTTTCCTTCTTTTTTTTCGACAATATGAGATTTGGGGAGTCCAATTGATTGAACATTTGACAGATATTCAGTACAAAACTCAACCGCTTCTTCAACAACGTATCGTTCGGCAATACAACCCTCCGGTCGACTTCTGTTTTTCACGTACCCTTTTAATATTTTCATATAACGTTCAGCAGGGTACATCCATCTCATATAAGCTGGTCCGCACAATTGTGTCTCTTTCACAAGATGAACGACTAGATGAACCATTATGTCAAAAAACGAGGGAGGAAAATACATTTCAAGATCACATAAAGTAACAACTATCTCTTTTTGCAATGTTGGTAAGATCGCGGGATCGACCACCTTACTGCAAATTGACCTGAAGAAGAAACACATCTTAGTTATTGCGCTTCTTACTTTTTCTGGAAGAATAGAACGTATACCTATTGGTAAAAAATGTTCCATTATAACATGACAATCATGCGTCTTCAAACTCTTTAACTTGAGGTCTTTCATGGACACAAGTCTTCTAATATCTGAAGAGTAGCCTTCTGGAACTTTAACTTCACTGAGGAACTTACACAATGTTTTCTTCTCCTTTCTAGATAGAGTGTAAACAGCAGGTGGCAGATATGTTCGTCTTCCTTTCGTCACGGGTCTCAATTCAGTTCTCATCCCCATGTTTACCATGTCATTCCTTATGTTAACGCCATCCTTAGACTTTCCTGGTATATTGAGTAACGTACCTATAACGCTGTCAAATACATTTTTTTCAATATGCATAACATCCAGGAAATGTCTTACGTACAACGACTTCCAATATGGAAGTTAAAAAAAAATGGACTTCTTCTTCCACCCACCCTTGACAAGTGAATGTGCAAAAGGCTTGCCAAACTGAGTGCTCACATCTTTCACCTTTTCAAAAATTTGATCACCTGACAAAAAAGGCGGGGCTGTACCATGTTCGGCCTTTCCGTTGAATGCTTTTCTCCACCCACGGTAGTGATGATTAGAATTTAAGAATCTACGATGACCGAGAAAGACATTCTTCTGACAAAGATCCAATCGTGTCGTATCGGTTTCATCTTCACAAACGGGACACGCCTTTTGACCTTTATTGCTGTACCCGGATAAATTTCCGTATGCTGGAAAATCATTAATTGTTCCAAACAACATCGCCCTCAAGTTGAAACTTTCCTTCCTATACCCATCGTAAACCTCCACACCGTTGTCCCACAAAAACTTTAAATCTTCGATTAACGGTGCCAAGTATACGTCTATGTCATTCCCTGGTTGTTTAGGCCCAGAAATTAGCATTGATAACATCATGTACTTACGCTTCATACATAGCCACGGAGGTAGGTTATAGATCATAAGAATCACAGGCCATGTGCTATGCGAGATACTTTGAATACCATGCGGGTTCATTCCATCAGTAGACAATGACAACCGAAGGTTTCTTGCTTCTTTTCCAAATTCAGGATAATCAATATCAACTTTCATCCATTGTGGTGAGTCTGCCGAATGTCGCAACTTTCCATCAATAATTCTTTCATCTGCATGCCAAGTCAAGTGTCTTGAATCGGTCTCACTATGATACATGCGTCTAAATCTCGGAATTATAGGAAAATACCATAAGACTTTAGCAGGAGACAACTTTTTCTTATATCGAGGGGCACCACATTTAGGACACTCATTCAACGCTGCATACTCGTTTCGAAACAAAACGCAATCGTTTGGACATGCATGTATCTTATCATAGCTCATGCCAATAGAGGACAACATCTTTTTGGCTTCATACGTTCGATTGGGAAGAACATTATCCTCTGGTAGCATATCTTTCATAAGGGCTAATAACTCTGTGAAACTTTTATCCGACCATCCATTGTCCGCCTTTAAGTTGTACAACTTTAACACCGCAGACAATCTTGTGAATTTTGAACAACCATCATACAACGGTTTCTCTGCATCGCTTACCAACCTCTCAAACATTTTGGGACAATCCGCAAGATCTTCTTCAAGCGCTTCTGCAATCTCTTCGACTCGATCGCAATCGTATGTGTCTGTGCAATCGTCGATTGAGGCATACTTCCTATTACAACTCAACCCAGCATTCCCGTTACTTTTCTCACCATGCATTGTCCAACATGTATAACTTCTACCAATTCCAAACCGTAGTAAATGGGATCCCAACTGTTTCCCGTCAACCTTACCCCCATAACAGCAACCCAAGCAAGGACACGGCATTCGAAGCGGGTCTTCGGAGTGCTTAACCGCAAACTCAACGAATTCCCATACCCCTTTCTCGTACTCTTTCGACAATCGGTTTGATCTCATCCATGTCTTATCCATGACTTAATTAAGCTAAACAAATGCTTCTTGGTTTCTCTATCAGGTACTAAGGAATTCTGTCAAGATATATAATAAATAGCTATCATCATAATAGAATACCTAATCAGAATACCCGATTTCTTAAAGAAGACATTACCTTATTTCAAGGTAATATAAGTCCACAAACCAAAAAACTGGTTGAAAATGAAATCACTAGTAAAAATTTGAAAGAGAATAATGTAAAATTTGAAAGAGAATAATGTGAATGTTTCCCATCTCATTTCATTTCAGAAACAAATATAGATATTTCCTTCTTATCTCTTAAAGTCAATTTAATATATGAGCATGTTTTAATATAGTTCAATCCATTTCAAAACTTGTAGAATTCCATAAACCAAGTTGCAAAATAGCAAGAGGAAGAGTTGAAATGTTTGTATTACATTCAAACATGCTCATAGTGCACAACGATCATGGTTTAGAATAAAGATAGCATTTTCATTCTCAATCCCACAAATAAGTAAATATATAAATATACCTCACGAAATAGTATGCCAAAGTTTTCATGTAATCAAAATAACAGTAGAACTTCAAAACTTATACTTTTATATAAAACCTCACGAAACATTGTTCCAATAAGTCAACAAAACCTGAAGCATAACAACCTAACTTAAGTATACTTAAGTATAGTTAAGAGCACAAACCTGAACTAAGGAGAAAGAAGAGTGGTGATATATTGGGAACAAGGTTAAGCAATTTTCTTTTAGAGATTCAGATTCTGCAGATACAAAGAGGCAATCATAAGTCATCGTATAATAGAATACATTACTACTACCTTAGATACTTAATACAATTGAATAATATATGAATCTTGCTAATATGACCAATTCAAAGATTCAAAGATTCATGAATCAACAAGTCCTTAATTCAGAAGCAAACACAAGAAAAATAATTAGCACATATACATAGCAATCTGAACAAAATAATTACAAAACATTTCTAATTACCAGCAATCTGAACATTTTCTAATTACCAGCAATCTGAACATTTTCTAATTGTTCCATCAACTTGTTCCATCATATATTTCCATTAAAGATTAAATCCATTTTGCATAAACTTGTTCCATCAAATATTTCCTTCTAATTACCAGCAATCTAAACATATTCTAATTGTTATTCTACAGCAACCAAATTTAATACTGGTACTACAAACATACTTTGAGCAAAACTTCCACCTATGTTCAGATTCTCGCCCTTCATGCCCTATCTCTCAAGTCCCAAGTCAGTGTGGATGAAATATATGCATTCCAAAACTCCTAAATAGTCTAAACCACAGAGTAGGTAAATTGAATGTATCTCAGAGAAAGAACCTTTACCTGTATGTGTCTCTCGAATAATCTGAACAAAAGCCCAGAGTTGAACAAGCGACGAGCTGTGCCGTTGAGAAGAAGATGATGAGAACAAGCAAAGATGGAAACGATTGAGAACAGAGAGAAGACGATGAGAAGACGATGAGAAGAAGACGAACGAGTTATTATGGATTTTATGAGATGGTGAGTTTTCTGAGTTGAAATGGAAACGATTTTCAGATGGAAACGATGGAAACAATTTTCAGATGAAACGATTTTCTGGGTTTTCTGAGTTCAAAGATTTTGTGAATTTCTGTGGGCAGCGAAGAAATTAGGGATTTGGAAACGAGCGCATTTAGTATAATTTGTTTTTAAAAATTTTAATTTTAAAAAGGGTATGACAGCGCTTTTGAAAAGCGCTTTCGTAACTAAGGCTATACCAGCGCTTTTTAGGATAAAAGCGCTCTTGTACCCCACCCCCTATAGCAGCGCTTTTGAAAGCGCTTTCATAAACCCCCTATAAGAGCGCTTTCAGAAAGCGCTTTCGTACCCCCCCACTATAAGAGCGCTTTTGGAAAGCGCTTTCGTACCCCCCCCCCCCCCCCCCCCCCCCCCCCCCCCACTATAAGAGCGCTTTTGGAAAGCGCTTTCGTTCCCCCCCACTATAAGAGCGCTTTTTTAGCGTGTTTTTTTATTTTGTTTTTAGCGCAACCTATACCAGCGCTTTTTACTAAAAGCGCTTTAGTAGGGGTGCTGCTAAAAGACAAATTTGGTATAGTGAATAGAAATTGATTACAATTGGCTCTCATATTTGCTTCATAGAGAATAACCACCAATCACTTTATTATAGTAATGATTATATGCTTTATTTATACATGTTGATCTCTTATTTGTACAGCAAAACCAATGTGGCCAACTATACATATGAAGAAGTACTTCAAATTGTTGCTTGATGCAGTCGTTTTTGAAGCAATGCATGAGTGTTGTTCCATAACTTCTGAGCTTCCAATTCATCGTTCGCTAAGCGAGAACACTTACTCTCATTACAATCTGTAAAGTATTTTCCACTCACCCCTTCTATTTTTGGACTCAAAGCCACATAACATGTTGTTGATGCACCCTGTGGTGTAGATTTCAGCAACTTTGATGCAATGAAAAATAAGGAATCTGCATGGAAGTTTCAAATGTCACCATATTCAACTTTTGCTGAAATGAAACTAATGTGATTAACTTTATATACTTAATTATATATTTACCTGTTATTAAACCCTTGTTAATAATTCTTGTCTTCACAATACCAGGATGAACTGCATTCATAGTCACTCTTGCATTCCTTGCCTATAATCATATGTTACACTTTTTAACAATTTTTTAGTGGGACCAAAATGCACTAATGCATAGAAAAGTTTTGTTTTCACTTTCTTATAGCATCATGATGATTATATACATTCACAAATGAGACAATAAAGTTTCCAGTTTCCTTCTAATTAATCTATCTAACCTTGAGTTGTCTGGCTATTTCTTTGGCATGCAAAATATTCGCCAATTTCGATTGCGCGTAAGCTCGAGTTCCATTATAGCTGCAATTTATTGCATTGAAAATGATAAATAAAATGATAAATATTTAAACTTAATGCAATTGTTTGAAAGTGTTTGTACTAGTACTTGTACTTTTTTCCACTGAGTATGTGTGTGAAACAAAAACCATTTCTCTTCACCCAGCTATGTATGACAGAAGAAACGTTTATTATTCTTCCTTCAAAACTTGTTTTTTCTGCTGTTTCAATCATTTTGTCTAGTAAGATTTCTGTTAACAAAAAATGTCCTGCAAGGAAATTCAATAAAATATGAACATCATTTCATTTTTAGCTACCAATTAGCTAGAGTTTTAATAGTAATAGTAAATAGTAATTAAATTGTACCTAAGTAATTTGTAGCAAATGTCATCTCAATTTTGTCTTCTGAGAATTCCAAATCTTGAGAGAATATGCCAGCATTGTTTCTGTATAATAAAATATCATAAAACATGATTATACTTTTTCACTTTTTCTTTCACAATGATAATTAATAATTAATATGATAAGAGAACTTACATTAGAATATTAAGTGGAAGATTTAAAGCTAAAAACTCTGAACAAAATCTTTGTACAGAACAAAAAGAGCTAAGATCAATCTCCAACAGAATAACCTCAGCATTTGGACTCTCTTTTTGAATATTCTCTCTCACTTCTCTTCCTTTCCTCAAATCTCTTGCACCAATCACAACTCTCACTCCTCTTTTTGCTAACACTCTAGCTGTTTCTGCTCCAATACCAGAAGTGCCACCTTCATTAAAAATTCAACTTCATTAATTATATCATATGAACACATACACTAACACAGATACACTTTTTTTCAGAGGTGTCGGTGCTACAGAGATTATATCTATCCTACAATCATGGTTATTTGAGACTTACCAGTGATGAGAGCAGTTAGATTGGAAGGAAGAAACTGAGAGCAGTTTTGAGTAACATGTTCAGCAGTTGAATTTGAGCCAAAACCACTAGGTCCTGCAATTCCTGCTAAGTATCTCAATGTTGCCTTCATTGGATTATATTATTATTGCAAAGACAAGAAATAGCATTTAAAGTTGGGTGGGACTCAAAAATTCATGTATCATATATATACTGTGTGTAAAACTATATATGATGATATCTTATATTTACTGTGTGAAATTATTGTTTAATCCTAGGACCAATCTACCTAGGTGATATGTACCTAACAAGTGAAACTTGTTTCTTTCAGAAGCTTAGAACATAATGACAATGTTTTAGCAACATCATTGGTAAAGAGACAACTAGTATACCAGATGGTCCACAAACTATGTGATTAGACTAATACTACAGTGTAACCAACATATAGTGTGACATATGTTTGGTCCCTACATCATTTGGTCTTCAATTCAAGTCTTTAACAGAACTCTTTAAACTCCAAATCTATCTCAATTGGCAAAAATCGATATTGATATATTGGACGCCATCATCTAGGTTTGAACCTGAAACTTCACAGTTGAATGTGAGTTTTTAATAGTTATCACCATTTTGTCTACATGTAAAAAAACCAGAACTTTTTAAATGATGTCTATAAGATTTTCAATAGCATAATTATGTTTATGTACAAATAAAAAAATAAATAATAATGGTTAATTAAGTAACTACAAATCATTATATGAAGATAACCAGTGAAGTTAAAACTAAATGCCTTCTTTATTTGATCTTTTTTATTTAACCTTTTTTAGTGGCGTGTGTGTGGATCCAATTTGTTGCACTTCCTAATTACAATACAAAAGTGTCATCATCTTATCTCCTTTGTCATCTTTTCACAGAATTGAAGAAAAGTCCATCATCTTGTACGCTGTCAAAGTTTTACAAAGTTTGAAGCAAAGATTCCTTCTTGTTTCGGACCATGGTTGGTTGTTTGTTTGTGAGGAAACTAATGGTATATCACCATCATAAAATGGTTTGTTATCTTAATTAGTGAAAGTATGGCCACTGAAAACCATAATATTATCAGAATATATATTACCATAATTAATAATTTATAGTCAAAACTTAAAAGAGATAAAAGTAAAGAAAGAAAAGCCTCAAAATTGATAATTGACCTTGAGTAAGTTTAATATGCCAAAGAGTTACCGATTCCACGAGAGCTTTGAAAATCTTTAATTTCGAATAGTCTACTAGTTTCCCACTTCAAATCTCCATTGATATATGGTAGATGCACATATGTTGATTTGGTAAATTGTTGTAGCAACGATTTTACTCAATAAATTCTTTGGAAACCTAGCTCCGAGCAACATGCACCTTACCCTCTTCAAAATGGCCATTTTCTTTAGGTATGCCAACAACGATAATATGCCTTTTTATATTGTTTTCCGCAAAATTCATTAAACCACTCTAAAACTAACTCCAAACTATTGTGAGTTCTTCTTGTAGAACTATGTTTTACAGGTTAGTGATCAAAGAAGCTCTCCTGAAGGTGAATATGTTTTTGATGATGACAACTAGTGATGATGATAACTAAAGTGCAAGCACAATAAGCGGTTAAAGATGCAAACAGACAAAGTTAGAGTTTGGAGTCCATAGACAATCGATTGGAGCCCATAGACAATCGATTAGTACACCTATTTTAGAAGGCACACTATAAATAGGTTTGCCTCTCTCACTCTTTTTGAATCTCAAAATTTCATCTATTCTAACATCTTTCTTGTGTGAGTTCTCTTTCTTCCACCTTAAGTATCATCATTGCCTATTCAAAGAGTCAGAAATTTAGAGATGTCCCAAAAATGAGTGTTTTCACTGTTGAGTTCATAAATAGAAAGCAAGGAGAGAGGATGATGATCATGGAAAAGAAGGTGATTCAACCATGGAATATAGAGCCAAGCTTATTATGAAGTTACAAACCGTACCATCAAATTTGTCAAGCCTCTCTAAGAGATTTCTTCTCATAAGTATTCGATAGAACCTTCCCAAACCTTGGTAAGAGAATTTATTTAAACTTAAGGATCATATGAACTTCCCTAAGATCATTGGTAAGGGAAGTGGAAATAGATATCCATAAGGATAATTTTGGAAGAATTTTTTAGTTACCATTTGAGGAAAAATCTTATGCCTATGAAGGATTCGTAGGATTTAGGAACTTCAAACACTCCATAGCCCTAAACAACCTTGTTACCAATCCCATGGAGAAAAGAAAATTCCCCTTCAAATCAACTCACTTAAAATCAAATGTTTGCATCATCCACTACCATCAAACTAGAATCCTTTTTCCAAGGAATGTAAACCATAATCATGTCATTAGAAAAGATGTTGTACCCCTCTGACTTTTAACCAAGAGGTTCCAACAAATTTGGTAGAAGAAATTTTTCACCTCATGATTCGCTCCAAAGAGAATCGGTCAACATGACTTCCTTATGGAGCAATGATCATCAAACTCTTAGCAACCTTCAACGTTGATACCATGGACGAAGTTGTAGACTCAACAACCATAGGATCACATATATTACGCTCAGAGAGATAAAACTCATCAAACAAGAAGTACTCTATGGTGACCTAATAATCAAGGAAGAAAAGATCCAGAAGAAGTAGAAGACACAGAGATCAACAAGGTTCTGCAAATATGTCAAAACTTAGCCTAAGATATGGATAAGATCAAGAAAATCATCTCAAGGGATGATGACACTTATGGCAATGAATAGACTTACTTATTTTTCTTAGGATGTTTTATTTGTTGTTTTTCATAATTTCTTTCTGTACTACTTTTAATTTTGCAAATTTTCCTTGTACTTTGAATTTTAGCAATTTGAATTAATAAAAGAGTGATGGTTTCCATTTCCTAAATGTTTATTTGCAAATATGTTTGCATATTTAAATTATCACAATGTATCGTTATCCTCCGTTTTAATTTCGACAAAGAGGGGGAAGTATACTCTCAGGAGGAGTAGTAGAGTAATTACTCCAAACATATATCTATTATTTATTTTACCACCTCTCTGAAAGATGCATTGTCATCATCAAAAATGAGGAGAATGTGGAACTATATTTTGCAGGTTAGTGATCAAAGAATATGTCCTAAAGATGAATATGCTTTTGATGATGACAACTAGTGTTGATAATAACTAAAGTGCAACTATAATAAGGAGTTAAAGATACAAGCAAAGAATGCTAGGGTTTAATGATCACTGCAAAGATCATCTTGTGATGGAACTCAGATAAAACAAATCTAAAGCCTTATCTCCAAGAAGAATTTAAACAAGTCTCGATGCTTCAAAGAGTGAAATAGAGAAAGTGTGAAAGCTAATCCTATCACGTCCGAGTTAATAGTATGTTGTAAAAGCATAAGAGCTTTCTCGTAAAGATTATACGACTAATCACATACACACAAAAACAAGTTTTATAAATTATTATTTTTAAGAAAATATTTCTAAAAACATTTTAAAGCTATGCTAGTGGAATCAGGAGTTGTTAGAAAAGTTCAGAGAAATGTTTTGTACTGGTCAATCAATCGGGTTAGTGAAAAAATGTGCCCTAAACATTTAGAATAATGTATTAATGGATGGTAACACCTATATATCTTTTCTTACCTTGTAAAACCTTCTAAGCGATTGATTCTAGGTTAACCAATCGATTGGTACATGATGTCAGTCAATTGGCTCATTAATTTTGGCCACAAAGACTTTCCGTTTTTGAGCCAACCTCTAGCCCATAAATAGAGGTAATTTCCCCCATATCTTCACTTCCAAAATTATGAGCTCTCGTGTCTCACTCCTCACTCTCTCTAAAAATATTTTCTCACTTTTACTCACTTATCAATGAGCTGCAGTGTTTTCAAGAAATATCTTTTGCAAGTGAGGCATCTTTGTAATTCTAGAAGGGTGGTGTTGTAAATTCACCAAGGAACATTTTTTACCTTGGTTAAATAATTTATCAAATTAGGGATAGTTTATTTGAGTTTGAAGCTAAACCCTTTAAAAGCTTTGGTTTGGGGATTTAGTTACTAAGTCATTGGTTCGGTTCGAAGGCCCAACCCTTTCAAAAGCTTTCAATGGTTCGAGATCAGCTCGGTATAAAATCTCAAGTTAGTTCGTGGTTATCCTATATAAAACCCCACTTCAGTTCAAAGGCTCATCCCATTCAAAAGCTTTCAACGGTTCTAGATCAGCCCAGTATAAAATCTTAAGTTGGTTGATGGCTATCTTGTGTAAATCCTCGGTTCGGTTCATAAGCTCAGCTCGAGTTAAAATTTTGCTAAGGTTGGAGATAAGCTTGGTATAAAATCTCTTAGGTTCATAGTCATCCCGTAAAAACACTGGTTTGGTTCGTGAGCTCAGCCCGGTTTAAAAGCTCTCATTGGTTCGAGATAAGTCTGTGTAAAATGTTAGTTTAGCTTGGTGACTAACCGCTTTAAGTTTCTGTTTGGAAGGAAGACTAACCGCTTCTCTCCTCTATTTGTAGTTTGGTTGGAAGTTAGCCAGAAATTTTATTTTCCTTATATAAGGGGGTTCGAGAGTTCAACCTACTAAAAGCTCTTAAGATTTACTAGATACTCTCAAGAACAAATCTTAGAGAGAGGAATAGGTCTTTTCTTTTTTACTGAATCTCTATATTTCATGTTGTTATCTCTCTATCTCTTAACTTTATTTTCACATTTTATTTCCATTACTAATTTCTAAAATATTTTTAAAATAATTTTAAACTCTAGAAATAATCCTAAAAGTTTATCAAACTACCGTTTTTTTTAAACATACAACTCACCCCCTCTTGTATGTGAAGTCATATGTCCAACACTTCTTTCCCTATCATGTCTTTATCTCAAATTCCATAGTTTAGTTAAGTCGTGAAAATCATTACTAGTTAATGATGCATGACCAATAACAGTGGAATCATCTAAAATACATAGCTCACATTTTTAAACCATTATTCACGATTAATACACCATGCATTTTTAACACATCATGTTCAATTCTAGTGCAATATCTTAGATTATCAAACATGCTTATAAACAACAAATTTTGCTTAAGCTCGTAAACATACCTCACATTACGTAGAAGGAACTCGTGGTTATCAAATACTTCAAGTCTAAATGTAACAATACCATGAACTTTGTAAGTCTTATTGTTATTGAGTTGGATGGCTCCACCTTTTTTCAGTTCCAAAGCCTCAAAGTATTCTTTCTTTGGGCACGTGTGATAAGAGCATCATTAGCCCATAATCCAAATTTTCTTTGTCTCCAAAATTGTCGTCATTAGTGCATCAACACTTTCATAACCATCCTCATTTTAGGCAACTATAATCTGAACAAAATCATCTTTGCCCACATTCTCAAGACAATCCTTCTTAAAGTGATCGGCTTCATGACAAGGGTTTGAGAAATTGATTAATAGATATATCACAAACGCCGTTATTAAGAGCACATCCGAACTTAAGTGCTAGTTTGATGTTGTAGATCAGGTTGAAGTCCCGACTCCATGTGAATAGCTTTAAATAACCAAAACTAACGTTCCATGAATGCACCGATTGCACGCATTAAGATCCTCAACGAAGAAGAATAACTCATAATAACTTTTACCAAGAGAGGTGATGTTTCATTTGCCGTGAAAGTCCTGAGAGCATCTCCAACCGTGAACCCATTTTTGGGTTCCTTGTGGGACCTATTAAGCCACGTCAGCTTGAAGCAACTCAACTAATTTTTCGCTCCAATGGTGCAACTCTTAAGAACCCATATTGGGTCCCACAATTTTACTTTATTTATTAATATTTTATTCATATTAAATTTTATAGCAATTAAAATAATAATTTTAATTATTTAAATTAAAATTGATCTAAATTAAATAAAATTCAAATTAAACTTATAATTTAAAATGATAATTAATATTAATCTCAAATATATGACATATAATTAAAAATAATAAAAATAGATAACATCACATAATAAATTAAACTTAAATTTCATCATCTACATGTCCAAAACGTTCCCAAATACTCAACTAAATCTCCTTAAAGTTGACGATGAACTTGTTTTTCTCGAATATTTGCTCTTCTTTGTAGTCTTGTTGCAAGATTCGGATGAGGACCGCTAAATGTTTCGGTTGTTGAGTTGTTGTCATCCACATTTTCACAAAACTATATTTATAACAAAAAAATAACTTAAAAAAAATAATAATAACTAGCCGTTACCAACGGCTACATTTAATATTAAAACATTAAAATAATGAAAAAACTGTTATATGCTATTAATCCGATGGCCAGGTGGAGTTAGCATGCCAAGAAAAAGTTGTCTTCAAATGTTTGCCACGCTGGCAAACCCATGTGAAGAACCACCGCTGGAGGTGGTCTGATAGCTTGAATTTTGGCCGTACGACCATGAAGATTTTTATTGCAAGTTCCATAGCCAGCAAGATATTCAACTTGAGAGCTTGAGTAAATGATTTCATTATTTCCTTTATTACTTTGTGATTGATATAAACAAGACTAGAAGAAGAAGAAAACGGTTTATCACATAAACACAAGGTGGTCCATAGAATTCATAATAGGTGGATGAGTTGATAGAAAGGTAGCACATGTACACTCTTCTAGGGTTTTAAATCCAGGTCATCCTTATCTTTATGCTAAAAGCATGATGCAGTAGGAGTCTCTCTTATAACTGTATTTAAATCAAATAGATTATTAAGAGTATTGATCTACCAAAAGGGAAAAAGGTACACTTAAGGCTATGTTTGGGAGTTTGGAGGGGAGGGGAGGGGAAGGCTTCCAAAAATGAAATTTTAAAAAAATATTGGAAAATTTTTGACATTTTTTGAAAAAATGATTTTGTTTAGAATGATAAAAGAGTCATTATCATTACTAAATTTTTAATTTTTAGAATACTATAACAACCTAAAATATATTTGGAAAATTTATGTAAGCCTTTCAAAACCCTCCAAAACCCTCCTTCAATACAATTTTTGAGTTCCCCATTTTATGGGGTTTTTGGTGTTATGAATAAACTCAAACCCTCCAAAACCCTCCTACCCAAAATCTTTTTATCCTTTTTACCCAATCCTTCCTATTTTTCAAAGCCCTCCCCTCCCTTCCCCTCCAAACTCCCAAACATGGCATAATTTTACTGTCACCGCCCAA
This sequence comes from Vicia villosa, assembly GCF_029867415.1. Classification (NCBI taxonomy): domain Eukaryota; kingdom Viridiplantae; phylum Streptophyta; class Magnoliopsida; order Fabales; family Fabaceae; genus Vicia; species Vicia villosa. Next base: position 171,684 of record NW_026706163.1, on the reverse strand, counting down.
AATAATGGATTTCTATATGTTGTACAGTATGAGCTACACATGAACATAAAACACTTCTTTTCAGATAAAGAAAACGCATTTTCCAGCTCAACTTCTACAATGTCACGTCATAAAACTCAACTGGTAGTAAATTTCTGTTTTTGACTGGCCCTTGATGATCCAGTAGAAAAAGGAATAAGCATAAATGCACCCCTAACACGTGGGCATCTAGAAAAACAGATGATATATAGCATCTAGCATGGAATCTAAGTTTTGATATATGAAATCTCCCCAAAAGAATCAAAACGGGGACAGAAGCACATACGTGACGTTCACTTTCCTTCTTGTCTGAGATAGGTTTGTTTTATTGTTATAATTCATGCATATAGGTCTATGAGAAATGATGGGTTGTTGTGTTGGAGAATTATGGGCTACAAGATAGGCATTGAGGTTGACCCTTCGACGACAACAAGGGAGTGGTGAAACACATACTATGGGCTGTGTAGGGTCTCATTATGTTTCCCAACATACAAACATTATGTGTCTCTCTCATCGATCGATCTGCTACACAACACAAGCACTGCTTTTCTTGTTTCATGTATGGCATCTTTATTGTAAATAGAAGTACTATATATACACAAATTAAGTGTATATACTAGCAATGTGGCGTGGAGTCTAACTAACTTGAGGCTTTTGTACTGAGGAACAGCTTTGAGTACTAAAGCTCAACATACAAATACTACTTCAATTGGGTTACTCTCACACTGACCGCTAACTAAAGCGAAAGAGTAGTGCTACGTCAACTCAAAAAATGGACAAAATGGACACTTATTGCTTGACACTTTATATATATATATATATATATATATATATATATATATATATATACCCTCAAACTGTCTTTTATATTGTTATATGAATTTTTTAATAAAATATATTTATTAAAAGTGAATAAACCTTCCTATATTTTTAGTATGTTTGTATTAAAATTTATTTTTACTAAAAAGAGTTCGGTCGACAAATCACACGTCATGGATCACTACAAAAAATATGCTCTCCAGTGACGTGGAAGACACGCCGCAACACTGAAAATCACGTCACAATCAAAATATAGCGACGTGGACTCCTATGTCGCAGGAGCACGTGTGACAAAGCAATAGCGACGTGGAAACCACGTTAGAAAGTTGCGATGTGGTTCCCACATCGCAATTAATTTATATGGGGAACATGTCCCTGCACGCAAAGCAGGTGTGGCAAACTGATAAATTGACTTTATTAGCGACGTGAAAATCACGTCAGAATGTAGCGACGTCGGTTTCACGTCGCAACCTTTAATGTTTTTTTTTTAAATTAAATACAAACGCAGGTATAATTGTATTTATATATAATTAATTAATTAATTAATTAATTAATATAATAAAATTTATATAATATAATTTATAAATATAATTTATATAATAAATTTTATATAATAAAATTTTATAAAATAAATTCATATAATAAATTTTAAATAATAAACTCAATTAAATAAAACTAAAAATTTAAAACTAATATATTAATAAATTAAAATGTAAAATAAGTTACATAAATATAACGACATATTTGTGTGGTAGAGAATGTCTTCTTAGAACTACCTATGTTTTCCTTGTCTAAGACCAATCAAAATACACATAGTATTTTTTTTACAAGACTCACATTTATTTTTCTATATTCTCATTAGTCACACAATTATTTCCATTTCCATCCATTCAAATAGTTCACAAATTCTATCAAATGTTATATAGTTTTTTTTATATATTTTTTCTTTATTTATTAAAAAATTACTCTATTTTAGCTCCCATTATACAAAATGACTGAATCCGTCACTGAACACCATCTAATCCTTCGATTAAATTTAAAAATGACATAAATTAAAATGTAAAATATAAATCTTTACATCAGGTTCTTAAATACAAATTCTACCTACCGGATACTTGTGATCTAATCTAACTTCAGGTGGAGGTCATATAAAGTATGGCATGATCTTCATCTTCTTAGTACAACTGTCCTGAGGCTGCTGTTAGGGTTAACATTCATTTCTTCAATTTTGGTTTAAATTCCTGGCCTTAGGGTCAGGGACCTTGTTGAGGGGGTGGTTTGTTTTCACTGACAAAGCTTCCTCACGGCTGTTATCGACGGTGGTGTGAATCAGGTATGGAGTGGAAACAGGTGAAGAAGAGATCGTTCAATAACATAAGAGATAGGTGGGATGTTTTCCCTTTTAAGGGAAGGGTTAGGGGCAAAGCTTTTGAAGAGGTTTCTTCCATATATTGCTCTGATTTCCCTGACAGAATCAAGGCGACGGACTTGTTCGGTTTGTTTGGTTGTGTGGGGAAATGCGTGGAAGTTGTCATTTCACCGAGAAGAAACAAATGGGGGAGAAGGTTTGGATTTGGGAGATTCTGTGAGGTGGAAGATCTGAGGTTGTTGGCCTTGAAATTAGATGCAATAACGATAGATGGGATTAAGATTCACAGAAACATACCTCGTTTCTCTCGTAACGAGGAGGAGGCGAACAAGGGAAACAAGTTTGATCGTAGCGCATCCACGAGGTCTGAGGTGGGAGGGTTGTCGTTTTTAAGGAGAAGCAGCTTGGGGGAAAGTAGTGGCAAAGGGGTTCCTTCTTTTGCGGATGTTGTGATGAACGTACAGAAGGGTGGTGGGCGGAATGTTGAGCGTCAACCTGTAAGTGAGGTGGTTTTTGCTGCTAATGGAGAGGTGAAGGCAGCGTTATCTAAAGCTTATGTTGGTTTTGTTCATGTACCTGGGTCATCGTATAATATTCAAGAACACTTTTTTTCGGAAGGTTACTACGCCATTAGAGTAACCCCTATGGGCCCAAACATGTGCTTGCTGGAGGAATCGGAGGAAGGCGAGATTTGTGATCTGATTTGCGAAGCGGAATCATGGTGGAAACAGTGGTTTAACGTCATCAGACCTTGGAAGGAAGGGGATGTAGATTCTGATAGAACTTCTTGGATTCGCATTCATGGCGTTCCATGTCATGCTTGGTCAATGGAGTTTTTCGAGAAGCTGGTGAACTCATTCGGGACATACGTGTGTTCAGACGAGGATATTGTTAAGAGGTCTAGGTTTGGAGTGGCAAGAGTTTTGGCGCGGCTTCATATCACCCAGGAGGTTCCGATGGTATGTAACGCAAAGATTGATGGTGTTTGCTTCACCCTACGTTTGGAGGAAGAAAGTTTCGTATCGCCGGTGAATAACACATCAACTACTAAGGTTTCGGATTCGGAGTTAGATGAATCAGATTCTGAGGATTTATCTATGGATGAAACAGTGTTCACTGAAGGAAATGATGAAAGCGAAGAGGAAGTTGTATCGCTATCGCCGATCCTGGAGCCGGCGGTGCAGGGAGGAGTCAATGAAGGCGGTGGGGATTCACTTGATCCGCTGGGTAAAGATTGCAGCATGGAGAAGTGTGGAGACGTTGACGTATCAACTGTAGGGGATGTAGGTGTTCAGAATTTTAGTTTTGACCAGGCGGTGGATGAATTGAAAAGTCACACGTGTTAGACAAAAAGTAGGGATTTTGATCGGTTCAATGTTGGAGCCGTTACTGATAGTGTAAACCACACTATTGATGCTGAAAAGGTGGAAAAGTATAAAAGGGAGGGGCCCACAAGTGTGGACAACCAGAGGTGTGGAAAAAAGGTGAGGTTTAAACTATTATCTGATTCTATTGGGCTTTATAAATTTTCTAAAGGGAGGCCCAAACCGAAAATAAAAAAAAAGAACAAGAAATAGGAAATGCCCCAGCGGTAGAAACGCAGCAAAAGCTGCAACCCCAGATTCTATCTCATCATTTTCGGTCTCCAACCACTCAGAGGGTAAAAGTCATAAGGAGTTTAAGAAGGAAGAATGTTACGGTTGCCAACCGGAAGAATCGGATATTACGAGAAGCAATATCAGAAACTTAGGGCATTTGGATTCTAATGTCGGCAAGAAGATTTGGAGTATTGTTTCAGAATTGGGTGTTCAGGCTAACGGTGGCTCGGTTTCAGATTTCATAGCGAAGCTAAATGGAATGGATAATGCAGAGATGAGCATTTCGGTTGGAAGGAAGGTGAATAAAAACACTGTTTCATGATTATTGGGTCCCTTAATATCAGAGGAGGGGGAAACACTGCAAAGAGAAGCAGGATCAATCATTTAATCAGTAAAGGTAAGGCCGATGTCTTTTTTATTCAGGAATCCAAACTTTGTAATGTGTCTGCTTTAACCGCTAGGAGTTTGTGGAAGAGTGTTGATGTCGATTTTTCTTTTCGGCCGTCAGTGGGGCACTCGGGGGGGATTATCACTTTGTGGAATTCTGGTTCGGTTCAAGTTCTGAATTCTTTTGGAGGTGATGGCTACTTGGGCATTAAAGCTATTTGGAAGGGTGATACTGTTTATTTAGTAAATGTTTATTCTTCTTGTTCTATAAGTGAGAAGAGAATTTTATGGAGCAGACTTTTACACCTCAAATCTGTCTTCTCTGATGGTGAATGGATTATGGCGGGTGATTTCAACGCAGTTAAGAATAGTAGGGAGAGGAAGGGGGTTGTGGTCTCGGGTAGAAGTAGAGAATGGAGGGATTTCTCGGATTTCATTAATTCTAGCAATTTGATTGATGTTCCGAGTAGAGGCAAGAAGTTCTCGTGGTTTGGAGGCGACGGCAAATCTAGGAGTAGGATTGATAGATTCTTGGTGTCGGATTATTTGGTTAATAAATGGAGGATTGTCGACCAATTGGTAGGAGATCGGGACATTTCCGATCATTGCCCGGTTTGGCTTCTTAGTGATAATGCGGATTGGGGTCCTAAACCTTTTATGGTTAATCCGGAATGGTTTTCTAACACTGATTTTATTTCTTTTGTGGAGAAAGAATGGAGGGCGTTATCGGTTATAGGGAGAGGAGATTTCGTGTTGAAGGAAAAATTGAGGATGTTAAAGGATAGGCTTAGGTGGTGGAATGTTAACATTTTTGGGAAGTACAATTTGGCCATGGAAGAAGGTGTGAGGGGTATGAATGATGGTGATGAATTAGTAGGCGACGATTCGGGTGGGGAGGTGGAAGAGGACGAGGATGGGTTGGAGAGGAAAAGAAGGGCTTGTAGGGATTTTTGGATGAATCTTAAGATTAAAGAAAACATGTTAATCCAAAAATCTAGAATTAAATGGCTAAATGATGGGGATTCTAACAGTAAATTTTTTCACAAGGTTATGAAATGTAGGCGATCCCGCAATCATATTGGCTCTATTGTGTCGGAAAGGGGGTTGCTAGATTCGGTGGAGGAGGTGAAAGAGGAAGTGAAGATTCATTTCGAAAAGAAGTTTTCCGAGGCGGAGGGTATTCGGCCCTCTTTGGAAGGTGTTCCGTTTTCTTCTTTGAATCATTCGGTTAGTGTGGGTCTAGAAGTGCCTTTTTCGATGGACGAAATTAAAGAAGCGGTGTGGAGTTGTGGAGGAGATAAGAGTCCGGGGCCCGACGGGTATTCTTTCTTATTTATCAAGAATTGTTGGGAGTTTATGAAGGATGATTTCTTCAATTGTTTCTCGTGTTTCCATCGTGATGCTCTTTTATCAAAGGCCATTGTTTCATCTTTTCTTACTCTAATTCCTAAGAAGAACAATCCGTTAGGCCTTAATGATTATAGGCCTATTTGTCTTGTGGGATGTATATACAAAGCTTTAGCTAAATGTTTGGCCAGGAGGCTTAAGAGAGTGTTGCATTTGGTGGTGTCCGATTGTCAAACCGCATTTATTCCGGGGAGACAATTGATGGATGGGGTTATGGTGGCGAATGAGGTGTTGGACATGGCGAAAAGGAACGGTAATAGTTGCATCCTTTTTAAGGTGGATTTTGAGAAGGCGTACGATAATGTGTGTTGGGATTTTCTTAGATTTATGCTAAGGAGAATGGGGTTTGGAGCTAAATGGTTGAGGTGGATGGAGGCGCTTATTTTCTCTAGTAAGATGTCGGTGTTGGTTAACGGTAGTCCAACGAGAGAATTCATGGTGGAGAAAGGGTTGAGGCAAGGAGATCCTCTTTCCCCGTTTCTCTTTGTCATTGTAGCGGAGGGTTTAAAAGGGATGGTTTCTAGGGCGATGGAGCATGGCGACTATGTGGGGTTTGATGTAAGGAGAGCGTGTAATGTTAACTTACTTCAATTTGCGGACGACACTCTTATGTTTGGTGAGGGAAGTTGGAACCAAGTTTGGATAATCAAGGCTATTCTCCGTGGTTTTGAACTTGTGTCGGGTCTCGGCATTAATTATCATAAGAGTAAGCTTATTGGTGTAAATGTTAATGAGAATTTTTTGGCTTTTGCTTCCTCGTTCTTGTCGTGTGGAAGGGAGGAGAACCACTTTTATTTTCTTGGGATTCCGATTGGAATCAATCCTAGAAGGTTGTCTTCTTGGAACTTCATTTTGGAAAAAATCAAGAATAAGCTCTCGGATTGGAAGAACCGGTATTTATCGATTGGAGGGAGATTGACTCTATTAAACTCGGTTCTTAGTAGTCTCCCTATTTTTTGGCTTTCTTTCTATAAGGCCCCTAAGAAAGTTCTAAAAGAGATTTCGAAGATGGAAAGTAGATTTCTTTGGGGGGGATTGGGGGAGGGGAGAAAGGTGCATTGGGTGAGTTGGAAGACTATTTGTTTACCGGTAGAAAAAGGAGGTATCTGTGTTCGGAGAATAGGGGATTTTAATTTGGCGCTTCTTAACAAATGGCGTTGGAGAATTTTAAGAGGAGCGGACGATTTGTGGGTGAAGGTTTTGAAAGCTAGATATGGAGATATCAATATTCAAGTTATCAAAAAAGATGAAAACCGTTGCAAGAATAGTTTTTATTCTTTGTGGTGGAAAGACATTCTATCTTTGCAAAATTCTTATTATGATGATTTTTTTGTTGAAAAGTGTAGGTTCGACATCGGAAATGGGTTCAATACATCATTTTGGCATTCTTGTTGGAAGGAAGGGAGGAGCCTCAAGGAGTCATTTCCGTTGGCTTATTCTATATCGAAACTAAAGTTTGTATCCGTAGCGGGTATGGGAGGTTGGAGTGGTGAGGTGTGGACGTGGGGGGACCTTGGCATCCCGGATTCGGAGAGTAATGGGGCTGCCATCTTGCTGCGGCAGCAGCTCATTCATGAGCTGGAAGGCGTGAGCTTGAAGCCGGGAGAAAGGGACGGCATCCGGTGGCTAGCGGAAGCGGATGGTATGTTCTCGGTTCGTAGTTTTTATGATCTTCTTAATTTTTTTCACTTACCGAGAGGGCCTTATGATAAGTTGGATAGTGTTTATCCTTTGATGTGGAAAGTGGTGGTTCCGGTTAAAGTTAAGACTTTCGGGTGGCGGTGTTTGTTAGATAGATTACCCACTAGGGATCTTTTATTAACTAGAGGAATCATCATCCCTTCTCTTGATTCTTGTTGTTTATGCGGTATGGAAAGGGAATCTATGAACCACTTGTTTTTTAAATGCGCGGTGTCCTCGGTGATATGGAATAATATTTCTTGTTGGGTGGGTTTTGAAGATTATGTGTTTGAAGATATTCGGAAAAGTTTTTTGGTTTGGCTTCTCTTTTGCAAAAAGCTCAATGTTAGAGCCGGTACGGAAGGAACCTTGTGGTTATCGGTTTGTTGGACTATTTGGAAGGTTCGGAATGGCATTATTTTCCGAAATGATAGTTGGAGTGTTTCCGATATTATTTGGAGGATTAAAGAACTTTGGTGGAGATGGTCTTTCATCGGGAAAATTACCCGCACCAATTATAATTTCTTTGAGTTTACAAATGATCCTTTTTTGTATTATTCATAGGTTATATTTGGCTTGTAATTTTCCTCCGGGGTTTTTGTTGTTGTTCGCCCTGTTCTTTGTAATCTATTCGGTAGAACTTTTGGTTCTTTAATGAAATCTTGATTACAAAAAAAAAAATTACATAAATATAAATTTAAAAACAAATGAAATACAAAATGTTTTTATGAGGCATCATCGTCATTTGAAAAATAATTATCATGATCAAAATCATCATCCACTTCGTTATCCTCCGGCTCTAAATCAGGAACATTACGATAATTTCCACCACCTTGCATAAATCGTCTCATTTGCTCCTTCATCTGCTACTCCATCTCAGACTGCCTCTTCAGAATGCCCTTCATCTGCCGCGCATGGTGTTGCTACATATCAGATTGCATCTTCCGCATCATCTCCATCTGATGCTCTTGTTGCTGCCCCAGGGCCTCATTTTCGTGTCTCGCCTCACTTAATGCCAATCGCCTTACTGTTTCAGCTTGTTCCCGTGTCAGAATTGGTTGACGCGATCCACCCTCTCCATCTCTTTGAAACAGATTGCGATCACCAGCTCTATAGCTGGACGCCAAATTTCCAACCCAAAAAAGGAACTATTAGGCCATTTTTCTTTAATAACCTCACTCCAAATATAGTGATCAACATCAGCGTTAAGCGGCTCCCCCTCTGCTGGCATGTATTGAGGATTATTTTCCAGAAAAGTTGCAAGCATTGTATTATAATCATCCTGCACACATATTCAATAAAAAAATTTAAGTTAAATATTTACATGCATATTTAATTATACTAAATAAATATTTACATACATATTTAATTATACTAAATTAAAATATATGAAAAAGTTGTCACGTGATTTTCACGCCACAACTTATGATTTGCCATGTGATTTTCACGTGGCAATTTATCAGTTGCCACATGAAATTCACGCCACAATTTATAGGTTGTCACGTGAATTTCATGAACAAACGCCCAACTAATAAACCCTTCAACTCCTACTATAAAATTGGGTTTAAGTCTCATTCTTCTTGGAAATGTTCTATCGTACATCCAACTACGATAATACTGATAATATTCCATTCTGCACATTTATAAAATCATTGTCTTTTTTGAGTTAGAAATATTAATCAACTTAATATTATTCTTAGACGTATACTAGTTAATATTTACTATTCTTAAAAATATTATTTAATAACAATACTACTAATATTTTTAACTACACATTTTATATTGAACATATGTTAACCATAAAGTTATTATTTTTTTAACCATACATTTTAAACTACACATATTGGAAATATTATTTAATAAAAATACTACTATTAAATATTTACTATTATTAAAAATATTATTTTTGATTCAACTATTAAACATGTACCATATAAATATATATATTACATATTAAAAAGTACTACTCATATAACACTATAGTTCATAAAGATAATAAATTTAATTTTTTATTAAATATATAATATATTCTATTTACAAAATGTAAATCTATAATATTTTATTTTTAATTTTAATTTTTAAATATTAATAATATTTTGTAAACATAACTTCTATATTCATTAAGATTAATATGTATATTATTTTTATTAATAATTTCTATTTTTAAAAACAATAATATATATTACATAGTAAAACATACTCTATTAGAATTTTTTTTAATGAAACTATTTTTATAAAATATTTACAAAAATGATGTATTTTTAATTATAGTTTGTTTATATTTCTATTTTTCAAAAAAATAACTTACTTTATATAAACATAAAAATCCATTTTCATTGCATAAAAATATTTTGTTTTTAAAAAAATTTAATATAATTATAAAAAAATAATTTTCTATGTATAAAAATATTCTCTTTTTAGTATTTTATTTTCATAATTCATAATATAAAAATACTATCTTTTTATTATAAACATAAAAAATATATTTTCTATATATGCAAAAATAATTCTGTTTTTTATTTATATATTTATACATTTTTGTTTTTTATTATTTTTAATATATTTTATATTCTCTTTTAATATATATATATATATATATATATATATATATATAGGGAGCGTATCCGGTGAGAACTGATATCTTTTATGAGAAACGAGAACTATTAATATTAATCGTTAGATTTAATTAACGTTTGAGATTGTAATAAATAAAATAAATTGTGATGTATATGATTATTTTTAAATATGTATAGCACTTGGTTAATATTAAATATTGCTGACTATCTTAGATCAAAATAGAAAGTATTTTATTTTACCTTTTTAGGACCCTTATTCCATTATTTTTTTTCAAGAATCTTTTTCTATAATTTTGAACACGCAAAAGAAAACCTCTGACTACTATCAATTCAAATTTCAACCCGTTTTTAGGAGTGATTTAATTATTATAAAATACATATTAAAAATAACAAAAAAAACATGTTATTTGTAATCTTAAAACAAAAACAAATGTTTTTTATGATTAAGATAATTTATATGTTTCTGTATCAAAACAAATAATTAATATTTTTTTCTTCTTAATATAAAATTATATTTACAATATTGATGAATGAATAGTTATATTATATTATGGTACAATATTATAATAATTTGATACTAATTTAAATAGTTATATATAATATACTGTTGTATTCAATTAATAGAAATTAATATAACTATTTATTTATTAATATTATTATATAATTTTATAATAAGAAGGAAAAATAAATATTAATTATTTATTGGATGCAACAAATAGGATTTTATCAACGATAACAAAATATTTATTTTTGTTTTAATATTAATAATAATAATAGGTTATTTTAGATTTTTGTATATGTTTTATAAATATTTTATAAATTAGATTTGTTATAAAATAATTTATTTATAATTAATATTTAAACATATATTATTTTTATATTAATAAATAATAACTAATATATTAATTAAAGCTATCTATATTATTATATATTAATAAGAAAAAATTGCTACTATTATATAAATTTCTATTATTGTGAGTATATTTAAAAAAATACAATTTACTTAATAGAAGATGGCGGAAATGAGGGTAAGTCTCAGATGGAGCCATAAAAATTGATTGCAATTATAGGATAGGTCATATAGAAAAAATTCTTGAAAAAGATCATAGGATAAGGACCCATAAAGGAAAAATAAAATACTTTCTATTTTGATCTAAGATAATCAGCAATATTTAATATTAACTAAGTGCTATACATATTTAGAAATAATCATATACATCACAATTTATTTTATTTATTACAATCTCAAGCGTTAATTAAATCTAACGATTGATATTAGTAGTTCTCGTTTCTCACAAATATATCAGTTCTCACCGGATATGCTCCCTATATATATATATATATATATATATATATATATATATATATATATATATATATATATATATATATATATATATATATATATATATATATATATATATATATATATATATATATATATATATATATATATATATATATACACACACACACATACTAAATAAATTTTATACTAAAAAAATATTTTATATTCTGTTTTAATATATTTTATACTAAAAAAAATAATAAAATTCATAAAAATAAAAATCAAATAAAATAAAAAAACAACCAAAAAAATCATTAAAAAAACACAATAAGACTAAATAAATTTATTTAAGTATATATATTCTATTTTAAATAAAAGTTAAACTTATTTATATAATAAAAAGATAAATCAATTAAAACCTAACTAACAACTAAATAAATCACAATAAAAATAAAATTAAAAAAGTTACTAAAATACCTCTTCTTCAAATCTCATTCTATCTTCTAGTACCAATATATTTTTCTTCACAATTCTTCAATCTTCTTTGAAAATATAACTTCAACAAAAAAAAACCTAAATTAAATTCAGAAATTTAAAAATTATTAAAAAACAAAATTATACAAATAAAATATAAATTTAGTTACCTGTTAGGAGAAATATTAGAGATTGATTGAGTTAATTTGGTATTTGAGAGAGCAATTGAGAGAGCTGTAATGGTGGTGGGGAAGAACTAGGGGCGAGACGAGGGAGAAGAGAATGAAACAAGAAGAAAATGAAAACTTGTTAAATTGAAACGTAAATGTTTTGGTTTTTTGAAGTGATATATAAAGAAATCACCGACGTGGTCATCACGTCGCGACATTGCCACGTGAGACGCACGTCGCTACCACTAAATGGTCATAATAATAATTACACACTCTGCCACATCCGTAAACAATCAAGTTATTGGCAGAGTTATTTGGTGTGATTGTGTTTGTTTCTATAAAGTATGTTAATCCAAATCAGTTGAGAAAATATTTTATTAAAATTATAATCCATAAATGTTGAAGAAGATTTAATTGGATATGGTTCAATCAAAAAGATTTAGATTTGGTTCAAATAAGAAGATTTAATTTGATTGAATTTTTATTGAAGAAAATATTTATTTAAATATGCCTTGAAAAAAGACTTGTTTCAGATTTAGTTTATTCAAGATTGGGTTGATATTGGATATTATTACCTTCGTCCCTAAATATAAGACTCCGTAGACAAAATTACGCTAATTAAGAAAGTTTGTTAGAGTATTAAATTTATTGATTATTTGTACAATTTTACAAATTTATCCTTAGGAGAGAGAAATAATTGATTTTCATAGATGTGTATTTCTTATTGATTGCAGAAAAAGATTTGATATAATTAGGGATGTGTTTGGAAAAAAATTAATGCACTTTGAAAGTTGAAAAGGGTTTTATAAAAAGGGAAAAGAAAAAAAACTCAAGAGGGTCTTATAATTAGGGACTAATAAAAGATATAGATTGAAGATTCATCTCATGAAGAGATTTAATTTGGATTTGCACTTAATGAGAAAATCTCCAATCTCTATTAAAGATGATTTAAAGTATGGTTCAGTGTTTGCAAGACATATATTCAGAATCCTTTATTTGAGAAGTTGGAATTTTGATTTATAAAGTAAAATTTTTATTGATTTGTTCAAGATTCAGAATTTTGTTACATAGACAGATGATGTGCCAAATGTTCCAACGATGTGTGAGACATTTGTCTCTAAGTATTACTTGTTGAGCAAGATAAATTATAGTATATCTTGTCCTATTATGATCTATTTCATTTTATGTTATATTAGATATATTGGTGTGCTAGCTTGATTTTAGATTTGGAAAAGATCTTATCCTAACAAGATTGCATATGGAATGCTTAATCAAGGATCTCAATATTTCTAATAAAGATTTGATTAATTATGTGAGTTTATGGATGATGTGATCTGAATCAAATACAGCAAGAATAATCAAGAGATTTAGTTTATTCAAGGAGATCAATCAAGATTGGAAATTATCATTATTGAAGATTGATCTCATGTACATTTTAGAAGTTCAACCGAATCCATGATGGGATTTTGGAGTTGGACTTTTGTGGCTATATAAGGAGTCCATATCCTTTGTGAAGACTAAGACCTCAAGAGAAAATATCTACTCATTAGGAGAATTTTGTTTTAGTCGAGTCTTATTTTTGTAGGTTGTATAATACTTTGTTCCTAGATACTAATTATATAAGCTTGAGAAAAAAGTAGTTGTGAGTGTTTCAAATTTCCAGCTTTTCAATCATATTACATTTGGGAGAGTGCTTGAGAGAGTGAGAGGGGTCTCTTATTCAGGGGGGGGGGCCTAAACGAAGCTTCACGGGTACGATTAACAAAGTGGCCTTGAATTAAGAAAGTTCAGAGTAAGTTCATTTATCCATATGACAATTGAGAGTGGAATAGTTTTATAGGAAGTACTGATTAGAAATACATGTTTCGTATTAGGAAGAGGGTCATTGAACAAGAGTTGTTCATCTAAGACACATTATACTAACACTATTGAGAGTGGATCTCCTTTCTTGGGTTGAAATCCCCCAGACGTATGTGACATTGCACCGAACTGGGTTACCAATTCCTTGGTGTTCTTTATTGCTTATGATTTATCGTCTGTTTTCTATGATCTATCAATTCTGGTTCAAGATGTTGAACATATTATCTTAGACATTGTGTTTAACATCTATCATTGTGCTAGAAAAGAATTTATATTAGCATCAGATTAGGCACCCTATTCTGTTTGGGTATTCTGAAGTTCTTATTATGTACAAAATGGAGAATTTCAAATATGAAGGAGCAGTTCATTGACCAAAGATTCTTTACGATATTAAGAATCCTCCAAAGAATAGAGCTGAAGACAATTATGAAGATTGTGAAGATCAAGTAGATTATGATACTGAAGAAAATCTCAGGCTTGCTAAGATCTTTAGTAAAGTCATGGAAAAACTAGATGTGAGATCCGAGAATAATGTCTCTATAAATATTTAAGACAATCAACAACACAACTTCAATAGGTGTAAAATTCAGTATAAAAGAAAATATGGTGAAAGATAAAAATCTCAACTATTATTTTAGAGGCAAAGGGATTCGTTGTCTTAATTGTAGAGGTTTTAGACATATTCAAGCTGAATGCTCAAGTTTTCTAAGGAATCAAAGAAAAATATACCATGTCACTAACGATAAGATAGATGAAGAAGGTGGATTTGATCAAGCAAAGAGTGTTCTGGCTTTCAAAGACATGAAAGGTGTCACATATACTGGTGAACCATCAAATTCAAAGAATATGGGTGTTACGCCCTTTCAAATAACAGAATGCACAATGTTAGATACAGAAACTAAGTTATGGCAAAGAAAGCCTGGGAGTAAGAGAAACTTTGTTGTAGAGAAAGCTGAAGGTAAAACTTATGAAGTTTTTCAAGTTTGGAAACAAACCAAGATATCATATAAGATGTTTCAACATATTGTGTTTCTAAATCACCTCTAATGGACTTTATGAGACTCAAGAAAGGAGTTGTCATTGAATGGAAGGCTTGTGGTCAGGCCGGAGGTCCTCCCGATATTAAACAACCAACGGTAGTTTAGAAGAAGAAGCTAAAGAAGATTAGTGGTTATGGCATAATTCTTCATATAGGGGTTCCTTCTCATATTTATGGAATTTTCACTATTCAAAAACATGATATTGTCTTGGGTAAAGCTGAAGTTGGTGTTCATCTTAGTTGTTGAATTTCAGTGATAAGTTATATGTCAAGAAACATGTCTCAGACATTGTTCCCCATGATATTCCATATTTTGATTATGTGACCCATAAAAATAATTTTATGAGTGATGATGATCATGTTCATGAAGATGTTGAGGTTGATATGGTTGTAGCCCATGTTGATGTTGCTAATAAAAATAATAAGAAAAGTAATAAGATTGTTACTAGAAAGAGGACTTAAATTGTAGCACAAGACTAGGCTCAAATCATAGGGGTTGACTTTGATGAAGATTCTACTTCAATTTCTCATCTTGAATCCATCATAATGTTGCTAGGTTTGTCTTGTAGCCTTATGTTCACACTTTATCAAATGGATGTAAGAAGTGTCTTCCTCAATAGGTACATGATAACATTTAAAATGCTCAACATATTTAACTCGATTCGAACAAGTTTTAGGGTTAAATTTATGCATTTTGTAGCGTTATATTGGTTTTCTGCTGTGCATTTCAGGTACTGATCATGTTGAAGTCTCTGTAGAAAAAATAGCAAAAATGGGGGAACGGCGAATTATTCATCTTTGTTTGTGTCAACATGCTTCAAATGCGCAAAGAAAGGCCACATAAAGTCGAATTGTCCTCAAAACTATAAGAGAGCTATGTTAATTCAAAAGACAACAAAAAGAAACAAATAAATCATATATAGTTTGGGATGATAATGACATGGACTCATATTAATAATTAAAAAAAAAGGAGAATAATCCAACTTCTATCTAATGGAAAAACAAGAAGACAATGAGGTAAACAAGTTGTGAATTGAAGTTAAATTGTTATTAATATGTTAGAGAAAAACAAAGTCTTTCAATTCACAACTCTCCTTCCCCATTTTCTCCTTATTCTGAAAATTTTGGAAAACTTATCAAGTGTGAAAGATGCAATATTTTAGAAAATAAAATTGATAACTTACATAACATACTTGATAATTTATCAAAGGGAGGGAAAACTTGAATCTAGTTATAGTTAATCAAAGAGTAGCCTATAATAAAGTTGGTCTAAGTTATGAACTGAAAAACAATGCTAAGTCATTTGGTAATGTTTGTCATGTTAATAGGACCTTTAAAATGTAATATGCTGAAATGTTATGGTAAAAATAGTCATATTGCTTTATCTTGTTTTATTATAAAGAATCATGGGAATAAAAAGGATTTTTCTTCATCTCATCTTTATAAGAAAAACCATGCGGATAATTTAAGAAACAATTATTTCTCGTCTTTCTTCTGTGATCACAATTCTAAATGGAAATCTTGAAACTATATGCATTAAGCTAATGTTGCGAAACCAAAATGGTTTGGATACATAAAGTAAAAAACTTAAGTTCATAATACATATACCCTTTACAGTCTCGAATGTTAACTTGATAATGGTTGTTCAAAGCATATAACTGGAGATAGAACTTTTTTTTCTTCCTTTACTCCTAAAAGGGGAGAATTTGTCTTGTATGATGATAATAACAAATTAAGGATCATAATTTATGGCACGAATGGTAATTCTCTCAATCCAACGATTAAGGATGCTCTTTTAGTTGAATTTTTGGAACATAACTTATTGAGTATTAGCCACTTATGTGACAAAGGTAATAATGTGACTTTTGACTCGTCTGTAAGCATGGTCGTAAAAATTGAAAACAATGAAACTATTTTTAGTAGTTTAAGAAGTACAAATACCTTGACTATAAAATTTAACAAACTACCTTCACATGATGTTTATCTTTTAATTAAAGGGGGGAAATCATGTATATGGCATATGAGAATAGCTAATCTACATGTACTATTTAAACAAATTAGTTTGTAAGGAATTAGTAATTGATTTTCCAAAATTGTATTTTAAAAATAATCAGTTGTGTGATGCATACCGAAATAGTAAACAAGTCAAGGACTCCTTTAAATAAAGAAAAAAAATTATTTCTACAAAAAGGCATTTATGCTCTTGCATGTGGATCTTTTTGGCTCATCTAAAACTATGAGTTTTGGTGTAAATTACTATACCCTTGTAATAGTGGATGATTTTTCTCGCTCTATGTGGACTTTTCTAATCTCATAAAAAACACATGTGTTTCCTTTTGGAAATCAGATAGAGTTATCCAAAATGAAAAAAGGATTAAGCATTACATCTATCCAAAGTGATCATAAAGGTAAATTTCAAAATGCGTAATTTCATAACTTTTGTTTTAAAAATTGTATAAATTGTACTTTGTTTGCTCCACAAACTCCCCCAATAAAATGGGGTAGTGGAACATAAAAATAGATCTCTCGAAGAGATAGCAAAAGACGATGCTCAATAAAATCAACCTTCCTAAGTATTTTTGAGTTTATGCGATAAGCATTGCTTCCTATATGATAAATTGTGTCATGATAAGATCAATTCTAAAGCTCATGCCCTATGAATTATACAAATGAAGAAATTCTATAATTTCTCACCTATATGGTTTAAGGTGCAAGTGTTTTTTTCCTTAATAGTAAAAAGGATAACCTTGGCAAATTCAAAATTAAAGGTGATGAATGTTTATCATTTAGATATTCCATTTATAGTAAAGTTTTTAGAATTTTTACTAAACAAACCTTGACTAAAGAATAATCAGCTTATTTTTCCTTTGATGAACTAACCCAAGTCGGTGGAGGTAGATTATTTTGACTATGCAAGTGTTCTGGAAAAAATCTCTTAAAAGACCAAGATTAAGACAGAGATCAAAGTAGAGATAAATACAAAAAAAAAAGATAAAAATAATGATCAAGCCCAAGTGATGAATAAAGACAATCAAGATCTACCTAAGGAATAAATAACAACAAGAGATCATTCAATATAGAACTTAATATAAGATATTTCTAAAAGGGTAATAACTTGACACTCCCTTAACAAGGTGTGTAATGTTATGGCTTTTGTTTTCCAAATTGATACAAAGTGTGTTAGTGAAGCTTTCCTTGATGAACATTGATATATTTATATGCAGGAAGAGTTAAATCAATTTGAGAGAAATAATGTCTAGAAACTTGTTCCAAGACCTAATACATATTATTCTAGAGATCGGAATTAGATGGGTGTTTCACAATAAACTTGGTGAAATTGGCTTTGTTTTAATAAATAAAGCAAGGCTTGTTACGAATGGTTGCGAGAAAAAGGAAGGCGTATATTTTGATGAAACCTACGCTCATATAGCTAGGTTAGAAGTTTTGAGGATGCTTTAATATTTCTCATGCATTTTAAACTTCAAACTCTTATAAATGGATGTAAATAGCATGTTCTTTAATGATTACGCTCAAGAGGAAGTGTATATGGATCAACCTTCTGGTTTCTAAAATTTCTAATCTCTATGATTTAAAATAAGCTCCTCGAGCTTGGTATAATCGTTGATCAAGTTTTTTCTTGAAAACAACTTTTAAAAAAGAAAGTTTGTTACAACACTTTTTATTAAGAAATATGAATATGAAATTATACTTATGCAAATATATGTTTATTATATGATATTCGGTGCTACTTACGAGTCTCTTTGCAAGTATTTTCCTGCTATGATGCAAAACAAAATTGAAATGCTTGTCATGGTTGAGCTTTAGTACTTTCTCGACTTGCAAATACATCGAGCAAAAGAAAAAACCTTAATCAATCAAGCTAAGTATTGTAAAGAGGTACTAAAAAGATTCATAATGGAAAAATCTAGACAAATCTAAACTCCCAAGAGAACCTCGTGTAGTGTAGATAAAGTGATGGTGGAAAATATGTGGAAGAAAGCAAATAACGAGGTATGATTGGTTCCCTTGTATATCTTACTCCATCTCGTCTTAATATAATGTTATTTGTATGTATGTGTACATACTTTCAAGCACATATCATTATGGTCAAACACATTTTGAGGTATCTCACTAGTACACCACCAATGGGTTTATAAAGCCCTGAATAGAGTGATTTTGCTTTAGTCGGGTACTCCCATTTTAATTTTTCTAGATGTAAATTAGATCAGAAAAGTGTCACTGGTAATTTTTGGAACAAAATTATTCGTATCCCTTGGATTTTTATGATAACAAAGTACTTAAAGAACAATTGGTTATACTATCATTTGTTTACGTGTGTAGGATCCTAAGCTTAAAATTCAACTTGGTTATGACCCTGTTAAAAAGCTTATGAAGAGAGGTTAAAGTCTTAGATTCTGAAATTTTAGAATCTGGTGACTCAGATCTTAGTATCTCTATTTCTGGTGATAGCTCGGACTTTATTAGCAGAACCATAAAGGTACTCCGCTTTTGGTTCGTACTTGTCTCTAAAAGCATAACCATCTTGTTGAACCCAGATTTTAGGAGAAAGTCAACTACAGTTTTTGAAATGTGAAGCTCAAAAAAAATTATCATGACCTTTTAAGTTTGCCCCAACGTTTTGGTAGATACCTAGTATGAAGATCTTAAACAGATCAACTTCCAACGTCTCTCTTGGAACTGGTTCTCAACTATTTAGGAGTTATTTTGTTTACATGTTTTCGTTGTAGGATTCTGGTAAGTATTACTTTGTTTCATCATTTTTTGTTGAACTATACATTTGTTTTGGTTTTTTGAAACTTGTTCATTCATGATTTTGGTTGATTACTCTTGATTCTTTGAGTTGTTTGACATTGTTTGAGGATAAACAATGTTTCAAGTTGGGAAGAGTTGATAAGTTCCAAATTTTGTTGTTTTGAATGTGAATAATTGGCACTTATTGGCTTAATTCTTTAGTTTTTTTTGCAATAAATCTCAACTTATTTGTAAATACGTTTATATTGTGTATAATCGTGTTTTTGTGTAAATATCATTCGATTGATTATTTTTTATCTCACTTTTGTGTGTATTCAAGCAATTATATTTATTCATTTTAATATAGAGCATTGAATAACTTTCAAATGCTTCTGACCGAGCGTAAATCAGAGCTACGGTTCTCAAATTTTGGAGAAAACAAGAAATCATTTTGCTGTTTGTTGTCAATTTCGCCCGGCGAGATCGGGTCGAGCCCGGAGCATTCTGAGCGCCCGCCACCTAGAGCTCTCCAGGAGAGCTCGGGGCGAGCCTTCCTGTTCCTGCGCTGCATTTTGTGAATAAAACACTTTGTCGGGTGAGTTAAGGCAAAACTATTTCCATGTTTTAATTTAACCGTTCGACTTTTATGTATGGAATATCAATCTTAACCTTTCGATTTGTCAATTGATATCTGATATCTCTACTTTAATAGAGATGTTTTCTAAGAGCTTAAATATTATAAGTAAACTAAAACTCTCATAATAGAGTTTAGATTTATAGTGGGTCTGTCATTTAGACATTCCTTATAATCCTATAACTAAAAATATTTACTCGTCATAGTAATGATAAACACATGAATCAAAATCTTATTCATAGTAAATATAAAGGAATAAGGTAGTAAAATAAATAAAGATAAGGTAAATAAATCAAATGAAAACAGGACTTGTATTGAAAATACAGCATAGTTTTTATAGTAGAGTAGTAGAAAAACAAAGTACAAAGTAAAAATATGTGACTTTTAATATACATGAAGCAAAACAATGTTGAAAACTAAATAGAAAAATAGAAGAAAAAAAACCAAAGGATAAAGCCATTACACTTGTAATGCTCCCTATTTTTCACCAAGTCTAATTTTTTATATTTGAGAGGCCTCGGAGAATTACGAATGTAATGGTCATTATGGATAAGTTGTAATTCTCACTTATTTGACTATAAACCTTGCTTTTTTGCTCCTGAAGACTTGGGACTATTACAAATGTAATAACCATCTGGATTGGTTGTAATTCCCATTGTGTTATTCTAAACTTGCTTCATTCTTCCTTAGTTTCTTCGAGATGTGCAAGCATATCTCGCTTAGCTCTTGCATCTTTTAAATATGGGTCTTGATCTTTCATTCATCTCATCCTTTCGAAGCACAATGGAAACGGAAAAATATAAATAAAAAATAACAAAAGAAAGAAAAATAAATAATAAAACGTAAAAGTTAGATATCTAAAAATGATAAAAACCAGACTTATCAGTAGGGGTGGAAATAGGCTAGGCTAGGCTAGGCTTTAGAAGGCCTGAGCCTGGCCTACGATAAACTTAGAAGGCCTAAGCCTGGCCTAAGGCCTATCATAGGCTCGATTTTTTGGCCTGACCTGGCCTTTTTAAAAGACTGGCCTGGCCTGAAGGCCTATTTAAAAAGCCTGTATCTCATTAAAAATTTTAATTAATTTATATAATTTAAGAAGTCTTGTAGGTCGACCTATATATACATATATAAGTGGACCTATTTAGCATTTGTTATATATATATAAGGTAGTCTAGTTAGCTTTTTTTTCTCTAATATATATGCATACATGGACCAACTTATTTAACATATCTTTAATATATATATATATATATATATATATATATATATATATATATATATATATATATATATATATATAGGTCGGCCTATAAGGCTTCATAGGCTTTTTTAGTAGCCTAAGCCTGGCCTATTTAATGAAATAGGCTTTTAAAAAAGCCTAAGCCTGACCTATTTATTAAATAGGCCTGGCCTGGCCTAGGCCTATGTTGGCTGGACCGTAGGCCCCTGTAGGCCGGCCTGGCCTATTCCCACCCCTACTTATCAGTGGGGCTCCACCGCATTTGCTTTGGTGTGGCTAGCTACCAAGAGAGGTGTGCTTATTGGGATATTTCGCCTTTGTCTTGCACGTGTTCTTTATTTGTTCTTTATTGTCTCGTATAACATCTTAGGATCTTTTCAATTAATTTCAAAGATTTGAGTCATCAAGGGTTACATTGTTAAAGCTTTGCCCTATTATCTACGAACGTGATAATGCTAGTAAAATTTGTAAGGAAAATTATTCATCATTGAATTGTTTTGCTAAGTGTTACATACATAGATTTTTGACAAGTGTAATACGGTGAACTGACTTTATATCGAAATGTGCGGATAGCAAGAGTCGCCACCGACTTTTATTTTATCCAATTGGAAAGGAAAAAAGAACAGGAAAGACCTTTGAAAAAGATTTTGAGTTTGGGGGGTAGGCTATACAAAGGGAAGGTGTAAGGCACCCTTTGCATCCATGGTTATCCATGGGCTCTTAATTGCTTAGCTCACTTGTTTGTTTGAAAAGTTTGAAGTGTAGCGTGTGAATAGTAAAAAGATTTCGTTAAGGACTTTAGCTTGTAAATAAGCGTAGCCTTGTTTGAAAGTATTTGAAAAGGAGGTGTGAAAAGTATTTTGAATTTTTGAATTGTGAGCAAGCAATTGAGAACTACCTACCCTAAGTTTGTCTTTCGTGTTCTTTAAGTCTTTCGGACGAAAGGGTCTATCCATACCATGAGAGGGCAGGAAGTCTTTCAATTGGATGTGCGGGTCATCGAAGGGTCATCGAGAATTATCGTTCGCCACAAGACTGTCCCTACCATAAAGGGGGCAGGTAGTCTAGGGGAAGGATATAATAGTCATTTAGGCAAAAGTAAGGATACCTTAGCAATCAAAGGGACTATCACCATTTTAATCGAGGGGCGAGATCATTACTTATCGTAGACAACTCGAAAGGGACTATGATCTTTTATCGGAGGGACATGGTGATTTTTGAATCGAAGGCAGCAAGCTAAGGTATCCCTATATCCAAGGGACTTGACTATTTTATCGAGAAGGCAGCATAAGAGGATGTTACCTTAGAGGTGAGTGTGTGTAGCAATCATGTGGTTGTATTCAGATATTTATCTTGAATTAGTGATCTAACGTTCAATTTAATTATCTTGCCACTCCCTATTTTACTAACCACGCAGATAATATATTTACAGAAAAATAAAGTGCGGAAATTAAATCCTACGCTATTACATGGCTTCGGGATTGGGGGATACACAATAAAAATCGGGGGATGCGGAAAGTAAAAGTGCGAGAAAATAAAATCCTAATTACTATTACATCAAAGTTGAGTGAGCGACCTATACACCTTCTAGAATTTTAAATGGAAATTAAATAATTAAAAGAAAACAAATAATTTAAATAAAACCAATTAAAGTAAAGGCAAATAATTTAAATAAAAAGGCAGAAAGTAAAAATAAAGGCAAATAATTTAAATAAATAAATAAAGGCAAATAATTTAAATAAATTAATTAATTAAATAGAGAGCATTCGACGATCAATGGAGTATGGGATGAGAAGAGAAGATCGCGATGAATTAAGTTGGAAAAATCAGGATTAATAAACCTAATGGCAAACCTAAACCTTTTAAGGTTAATGGCTAAAAAACCTAATGATATTAAATTAACTATTATGGTAAAAACCCTAATCATAAACCTACAAGGTTTAGTTAAGAAAACTTACTGTGACCTAAAAAGGCTTGTGAGATTTAGAAATTGTGTTAATGGGCAACACCTACCTGAATATATGATCTTTTAGGATTATGGGCAAGAGTTGGTGATAAAAATCTAAATTTAATAGTTATTATCAAAATTACAACTTAAAAATAAATATTAGCCTAAAAATCCTAATTTTTATAAACCTAAATCTAAAAATTAAAATATGATTAAACCTAAAATTAAGTTAATTAATCTAAAGTAAAAAACCCTAAATTAAAATTAAATTATATTATTAATCTAAAATTAAAATTGTTATATAAAAAGGTTTTTAAAAGTTTTATAAAAAAAAACTAAAAAAAAGAAGACTATGTTAAAAAACTAAATTAGTTCAATTTAAAAGAGAAAAGCAAATGTTATATAAAAAAAATAAAAAATAAAAACCTGGTGGGTGTTCCAGATCTGGTGTTATTGCTCCATTGAGGGTCCAAGGTGTACGCGCGCCCTGGCCCATCAGATTTGGCTTCACGTTCATCCAGTGGCAGTGATAGGAGTGTGTACGGTAGTGGCATACGTGATGGTTGTACTAGATCTGCATTGAACCAATTTTAGAAAAAATAACATCAATCCTGGGGATCGAACCCAGGTGTCTACACCCAATGACCAACATCTCTTGCCAATCATGCTGTCTTTACTAATAAAACACAAAATTAGGAGTTAGTGGGGATTCAAAAAGCCAGTCAAAGAGTGGGGCCCTCAATCGCTGGTGCCACCAATGGGAGAAGAGAGAGAATTCGCTGATAGTTGACCAGCGAATCGCGTTGCGCGTAGATGCCACGCGGTCATCATCTCCTTCCTCATGAACCTGCACTTATTTGCCTCGAAATTGCCTATGTTTTAGCTACGCTTTTTTTGTAGCAAATAGCTGCAAGAACACAAAGCTCAGAAAACACGTTAGTAAATGCATATTAGCGCCCAAATCCACCAAAACAGTTTCTACGAACTCAATGGTGTGCTCCGTCTTGTCTGAAACGGTCGGTAAGTATGAGAACGAATGCTTGCAAATTCGAACCCTCAACAATGGTGATTCGTAATTCCTGCGTGTAAACTCATGCGCGAAGGTTCTAAACTTCCATAAACATTAGTATGAACATCAATACATGCATAGAAATCATTCATACAGTGTAAAACGAAGGTTTGAGACTCAAAACTTTACCATGCAACACAATTTTGTGGGGACAGTTTTGGTGTGTCGTAGGCTTCAAGAGTGATTGGGAATGGTTCCTAATGATCTCAGCAACGTGAAGAAATAATTGGAACTCGTTGATCTTGGCTATGGAGGAAGGAACTTGGTGCCCTAGTTTTCTCGTGAAAACTTTGAAATTGGAACCCCTTGCTTAGAGCCCTGACTGCGTGTTTTTCTTTTCTTGGATGTCTGATGATGTTTAATATATATAGAGGATCCTTTTTAGGGTTAGCATAAGGCTTGATTGGTAAGAAAAATATTGAAGAAGATTTTACTCAATTTTGTATAAAATCTTTCTTGTTTTGGAATTCCAATTTTGTGTACCTATTCTCACGTGTTTCATGCTCTTAGGATTTGAATTGGTCTTCAAAAATCAACCATACAATCTTTGAAAATTAAATCATAATTTTTCTTGATTTAATTTTGAATTTAAATAAATAAACTCAAAAATAAAAAACATAAGATTGCATGGGATTATTTTATAGGCCCCATGATTAAATTGATTAAGAAAGGATTATAAAATATTCACATAAAACTTATATCATTTAATTGTGATTTTAGTTGATTTTATTTGAATTTAAATGAATAAATTCAAAATAAAATGAATAAAAACCATACAATAAAGATAAATGAGTTTATGGACCTCCTCTGGGCTCTAAATCACGTGGAGGGTTCAAGCATTAAGGCCCATCACTTAAAAGTTTCAATTTCATCAATTAGGATTTTATGGTTTTCTCAAATTTAGCCCAACTCGCACCAATCATAACTCTTTCATTTTTTTATTTTATGGAAGTGTTATAGGAATTTTTGGAAACCTCAAGGAGTCCTCTAACCAATGTTTTTGGTCCCATATCAAAATAATTTTCCATGCTCCTTGTGTGCTCTTTTGAAAAAGATGACTTTTGGTTGACTTTTGAAAAGGACCTATAATATTTTGATCCATATCTCTCAAATGAAGCATTTTTAGACTTGGCATGTGAGAGACAAAATTGTAGAGAATCCAATTTCCTTAAACATGAGCTTTGGATGGAAAAGTTCTGATGTTCCATGTAGGAGTTATGGCTGGTCAAAGTTCAGTTGACTTTCTCCTATGAAAACCCTAATTTAGAAACTTTTGGAATTGTTGATTTCTGATCTTTCCTTGATGAACCATGATCAATTCTTGATCAAATGGTGAATGATACTTCAATATGAGGATGTTGACAAAAAATCAGGAGTTTTGACTATACTTTGACCATAGTTGACTTTTAGGTCCAACTAGTCGACTGTTGACCCTCTGAGCAATTGAGTGATCAATCTTTTGAATTGAGACCTGTAACTTGGCATGAGGATCATTTGAATCATATGATAGGACATGAAGTCCATTGGAGGCATCAGAACCTGACTTTTCTTTGAGAAAGACAAAACCCTAGTTGGAAGGTTGTTGTTTAGGAGAGTGTATACTCAGTCGAGTATTGAGACTTTGATATTCAAATGATCTTGAGTATGAAAATGTAATGGGAAAATTTTGGGGTATGACAACAAGTATTCTTAAGATTTAAACAAGTAAACGACTTAATTGTAATAGTCTTTCAACTTTGCAACATTTCCAGGTCCTTGGGGTAAGTTCCCTATGAAGATTCCCAATGGTGTAAGTTCTCTTGCCCGTGCCAGTACGAACCCAGTACGACCCTTCCCAATTTGAAACAAGCTTCCCTTTTCTAGATTTTCTTCCTGCATAGTCGGTCCTTTGAAGTACAAGATCATCTTACTAGAAATCTTAGAGCTCGACTTTCTTGTTGTACTTGGAAATTGTGGCTTGTTTGAGTGAGGCGTTCGCAAGGGCAGAAAAACACCTTTTCCCGTATAAGTTGTCCAACTTTTGTCTAAATTTTGTTAAGTTATCTTCTTCTAGTAAATGGGGTGTTATCCTCCATCATAGTTTTCCTTCCTCAACAAAAATAACGACCTAATAAGTGTCGTAGATGAGCATGAAAGGTGTCTCCCTAGTTGTGGAATGAGGCATAGTCTGCTATGCCCAAATAACATGCAGGAAATCCCCCACCTAGATTCCTTTAGATCATTTGAGCCTCATTTTAGCCCTCTTAGAAATACCGTAATTGAGGCTTCATTTTGTCTATTTTTATGAGAATGTTTCACCAACATAATATGGTGCTTGACATTGAGATCCTTAAATAACTTATTTAAATTCTTATATGTAAGCAAGGTTCTATTTAAATATATACTCCCTCCGTCCCAAATTATAAGAGAAAAAAACAAAATCACGCTTACTAAGAAAAGTAAAAACACACTCATTTGACTTATGGTTTTCTTGAAATAAAGTGCTTTGGAAAATTTTAAAAAAATTCTAATTCGTTGTTGGTTGTGGAAATGATGAGAGAGAATGTAAGTTAAATGCAATTTGCATTTAATTTTATCTTGAAAGAAATAAAAGATGATTTTTTCTCTTATATTTTAAGACAAGAAAAATGCATTTTTTTTATTTTATATTTTGGGACGGAGGGAGTATTAGCTTATGTGATATTTGCTTGTCCATTTTGCAGACGACCTCCGAGAACTGTACATTTATTGTCCTCACATCTCTTTCGTCTTCAAGAGTGACCATCAACTCTATGTTGCCCCAAGAGTATGTTATGGTTGTAGGAACGGTGTTGCAATAACTGGTTGAATGAGTTGATTTAGAAGCTACCATTTTTTATGGTTACAAAAATTTGCAGTGATTGGACTACTTAACATAAACGGTTGCGGTGACGCAACAGATGAGATCAGAGGAATCTCACATGAAATTTCATGACAATCAAGAAAAGATTTCCAAAAATGGTGTTATTATTCTAATGTGAAACATGAAATCAGTGATGTGCTGATGAAACTCATCATGGAATCTCCCTGATACAATAATGAGAATCTTTGGTAGATAGATAGGGGATCACTACTAGAAAATGTGCAAACAACAGCGCCCAAGTCACCACGGTTCTTCCAAACACCTTGGTGACATCCCAACTCTCAGGTGCTAACATTTTTTTAAATTAAAAACAATTAGGATATAATAATGGTTGTTAAGCTCACTGTGGTGATACAGTCAAGCTTTCATGGGTTTGAACCTCAATGTCCTAAAAATATGTTATTCCTTTAACGTTAAGATGCGCCTTTTATTTTTTATTTAGTTTTAAAAATAAAAAAGGGATATCACTGCGGTTGTCTTGTACAACCGTTGTCACACACACACACACACACACACACACACACACACACACACACACACACACACACACACACACACACACACACACACACACACACACACACACACACACACACACATATATATATATATATATATATAAACCTATCACCGAGGTTGGTAATGAAAACCATTGTTTACAAACTTATCTATATATAAGCGAATTAACTCTCGCTTCTTGAGAGTATCGTCGTATCCTTCAAAGCAAAACCCTACTCCCCCCCCCCCCATTTTTTATCTTCGTCATTAGCTATCTTATTTTACAGAATAGTTGTCAATCTTGTTCTTCATACATGAAGGTATTCTTCTTCTTCCTTATTCTCTCGTTTTCTATATATGTTGTTGTTATGTTTCACATGATTTTCATAAGATTTTTTCTCTTCTTCATCATTATTAGTTTTGTTGTTGTTGTTGATAAACGTAGATAAATGTTTGTTGACATGATTTTTTTCAGATTCATCTTCACCACCTTAACAAAGCGCATGTGTGGCTATCATACATATGGTTTGCTTAGCTATGGAAAAAAATATAAGAAGTATAAAGTTATTGTGGAAACTTCATTCACCTTATATTTCTTTTTCATAGCTTCACAAACTATATGAGCTTCATAATTTGTTCTAGTTCCACGATTATTTTAAATAAAAGGTGCGTTCTTGAAACAATTTAATATATCTTGTGATGTTGTATGTTGTTAGTGTTTTGTTTCTAAAATGTATGCTTTTTATGTTGTTGTATGCATTTGTTGTGTTGTTGTATGTTGTTGTTGACAAATGTTCTCAGAATAAGAATAAGACATTGCTAAGTCACAAGAAATAGGCTTCTCATGACTTACCAATGTTTTATTCTTTAAATTCTTATACAGGTTGACAATAGATGAAGTCTAGCTTATTATATGCTATGTAGATTATTTGTTTTATTAACCTTTCACTGAAAATAAATTTAAATTGACATAGAAACTTATAATCTAAAAATTAAGTTGTATTTGAAAACCAACTTATATAAATCAATGTCTTCTGAATTGCTTGCGTCTCATCATTCATTTCACGTTCTTTAGCATTTAGAATGTGATTTAATGACACGATTCCTTCAATACACCAATATCTTCTTTTATGGTTTATTTTGAATAAAATTTAATTATTGGCTAGGTCTACCTCATTGTCGTCGCTTATCATCGTGATTGTTATGATGATAAGCGATGATGATGAGGTAGGCCTAACCAATAAATTGATGTTGTTCAAATTAAACTAGAATCGAAGGAATCGATGCAATAAAGGAATCATACCATTGAACCGCATTTTATGTGTTAAAGAGCATGAAATGAATGATGAGACACATGCAATTCGGAAAATAGTAGTTTGTTAAAATTAGTTTTCAAGAATAGTTTAATTTTCAGATTATATATTTCTTCATCAATCAATCTACATAGTATATATAATAAACTATGGGTAATTTACACAACTATTATCTAATGTAACCGTGAAGAATAGTAATTTATGTTCCAAAATGTCGCTACTGAGAATATAACCCTGAGACCTTTAGGTCTATAACAACGGTTAAGTTAACTAACTATTATGATAGCGCGCGCTTTCTATCATACTACAACGGTTCCAAGACCATGATTGTAAGTAACTCATTTACAACAACACTCTACAGTCTACATAATAACGTCAGTACTTGCGTAATTATATATCTTTTTCAACTGTTGTAGTATGCATTTTTCGTAGTAGTAAATATACCTACAAAGTTAACACTCCAACACCAAATTAATGAGATCAAAGAGGTACATATCTTGCAAGAATGAAACAAGTCGTATATTAGCATGGCGTGAAATCATACTTAAATAGAAATAGAAATGTAGGAGACCATTGGATCTCACACCAACAACTAAGATAAATATGGTGTATGACTTCGATGTGCGGCCCCTTAGGGAAAATCTAACTACTCGTTAGTCTTTGAACATGCAGAACTTTAAATTATATCTTTCAAATGCACCGGTGTTTTTGAGCACATAGTCGGTTCAAAACATAATTGTTGCTGGCTATATTTCTCCCCTTTTATATGAGAATATATAGAACAAAAGGTAGTTTCACTACAAGAAAATATCATATTAGCAGGGTGAGTTTGCCAGGTGTTAGTCACCTTGCAAATTAATGTACTTGCAGGGTGTATTTCACCTTGAAAATAAATAAATATTTTTCCATCTCGCAACAGATGGTGGAAAGTTTGAAATTTTTGAAAAGAAAGTTGTTAGGTGAAAAACACCCAGCAACTATGTTTTAAAAAAATTGGGGGAAAATTATGTTTAGTATTTACTGATGACGCAATTTGAAATTTTTGAAAATGAAGTTGTTAGGTGAAAAACATCCCGCAAAAGTTGCTAGGTAAAAAACACCCCACAACTATGTTTTAAAAAAATTGGGGGGAAATTATGTATGACAATTACTGATGGCAGGGTGTGGCAGGTGGGCGTTTGACTGACACAAACATTGCGAGGTGAAAATCACCTAGCAAGTCTCAACGATTCTAAAAGTTGCGGGGTGTTTTTCACCTCGCAAGTTTTCTTTAAACACCACAACTTCAGTTTCCTTTCTCACATTCCAGATTCAAAAAATTTCATTCACTCATTCTCTCTTTCTCCCAGCCATGGTTCCACATTTCAAAACCCTCAAAATCTCTCAAAGCTTTCATTTTTAACACAAATTAACACATTCAAGACTCAAATTACTTGTTGGTTTCAAAGTTCTTTTTAGTTTTTTCATCAAATCCATTATTTAAGGTACACATATGAATTAAATTGTTTGTTATTTTATATTGGGTTGTATGAACTGGTTTAAATTATGCATTTTTTTTATTGAAGGTTGTATCATCTAAGTAGTGATGGTTAGATTTGTGTATAATATTTTAGAAATTTTTTGATGAAATTTATATGATTTTGTGTATAAATATGTTAAAATGTTAGAATATGTATGTGTTAAATTATTAGAAACCTGTAGGTGAAATTTTTTAGTACGTGAAATTTTTAGAATTAGGTATGCAGTTTTTTTTCATAAAAAAATAAAAAAATAATATAATAGATTTTAGTTTTGTAAAACGGAAATATATTAATATATATATATATATATATATATATATATATATATATATATATATATATATATATATATATATATATATATATATATACTATAAATATTAAAAACTTTGCTAGGTGAAACTCACTCAGCAACTTTTTGTCTATTCAAAATTTGTCACGTGAAATTCACCTCGCAACTTTTTTTTTTTATTTTTTGAACATCGTGCTTTGCTCTGCTCAACTCTGGGACAGGTGTTGCAAGGTGAAATTCACCGGGCAAAGTTGTGAAGTGATAGTCACCTGACAAAGTTGCGAAATGATAATCACCTTGCAACAAGTTGCGACTAACATTTTTGCAAGGTATTTGGTCAACCCCGCAATTGTTGCATTGCAGGGTGATTTTAGCTTTAGCGAGGTGAAAGCTAATTGCAGTTTTTGCAATTTTTTTTTTTAGAGTTTGTCTTTATCTTAATAAACAGATATAATAAAATAGATTAAGGTATAATCCAAAGTAATAACATTTTTTTCATGTAACAAACTAGGAAACCTTGATTGGGAATGATAGATTAGATATACCTCCTCCTTAGAAACACAATAATAAAATACTAATTAAATAACATCACTGTGTTAATAAACTTGTGATTCCGTTTTGTTGTTCCTTGAAGACTATACTGGGAAGACACCGAGTAGCTATTATTGTGTTTGCCATTATTGCGGAGTGGACTATACTGTAGAAGGAGTGGTGGAAAATGTATAAACTATGTGGAAGATATTTTGGTTGGTTACTATGTTTGCTTGCATTGGACACTTCTTATACAAATAATCTAAGCTAGATTTCTATTCTTTTTTGTACACGTATTTATCTTAAATAACTTATAAAATTAAATGTGTTGATAGTAAAAAAAATTAAATCATACGAGGTGTCATCTTAATCTGAAGAGTTGTATTCTTGTAATGTTAAACGATAAAATTTAACTCTTTATAATTGTAAAATTATTACAATATTAACATAACTATTGTATTAGGAAGTGTTAAGGTTCAACAAAAGAAGATTTGAAGGATTGTCAATGGCTTTTTCAAGTTTAACTTTTTGTTGTGTGATGTTATATGCATTATCTTTTGTTCTATTATTTTTAATTTTAGTTATATATTTTTTATTCATTGGAGTTTTTTTTTTCTTTTCTAATAGAGGTTGCATTTCAGAATTTTTTTTTTAAATATCCACTTTTTTAAAAAAAAAATCAAAAATAATAAGATTTTCAAAATATTTACAAAAATGTTTTTTTTTTTTTTAATTTTAACACGTTGTCGCCAGGGGGGGTGGCGACAACGTTTTGGGCCTAGGAGTTGTCGCCAGTGGGCCTGGCGCCTCCTTTGTATTGCTTTGGTGTTGTCGCCACCCCCCCCGGCGACAACATCCCCCCCTATTTTTTTTTCTTTTTTTTTCTGTTATTTTTTTTCTGCTTCTTTTTTTTTTCTTTTTTTTTTTGTTATTTTTTATCTGCATCTTTTTTTTTTCTTTTTTTTTTCCAATATTTTTATACTATTTTTTTAGTTGTTTTTTTATTTTTTTTAAGTTGGAAAAATAATAGCAATAAATTAAACATTACCAAAATACAAAATACATTAAAATGGAAAACAACACATAATACATTAAAATGAAAAACAACACAAAATACATTAAAGATACAAATAAAATTCATAATTATTGAGCGCCACGTGGACCATGGTACGATCCGCATTCAGGTTGTCTAATAGGTCGTGTAGAAGGGGGTCACGGATACCTTGATGCATGCCGAATTGTACCATGGTCCACGTGGCGCTCAATAATTATGAATTTTATTTGTATCTTTAATGTATTTTGTGTTGTTTTTCATTTTAATGTATTGTGTGTTGTTTTCCATTTTAATGTATTTTGTATTTTGGTAATGTTTAATTTATTGCTATTATTTTTCCAACTTAAAAAAAATAAAAAAACAACTAAAAAAATAGTATAAAAATATTGGGAAAAAAAAAAGAAAAAAAAGAAGCAGAAAAAAAATAACAAAAAAAAAAGAAAAAAAAAAGAAGCAGAAAAAAAATAATAGAAAAAAAAAGGAAAAAAAAAATAGGGGGGGTGTTGTCGCTAGGGGGGGTGGCGATAACACCAAAACAATACAAAGGAGGCGCCAGGCCCACTGGCGACAACTCCTAGGCCCAAAACGTTGTCGCCACCCCCCTGGCGACAACGTGTTAAAATTAAAAAAAAAAACATTTTTGTAAATATTTTGAAAATCTTGTTATTTTTGATTTTTTTTTTAAAAAAGTGGATATTTAAAAAAAAAATTCTGCATTTCAATATGGGTATTTGTTTTGAAATGTAGTTACAGTATATTGTATTTCTTTGGTTGATATAGGTAATCAAAATTTCAGTACTAAAAAAAAAATCTTTAAATATTGACTAAAATATTATATTTTAATGGTTTAAATGTGTTTTTAATCTTTCCATTTTTAATTTTTTAATTTTTTAAGTTTTTAAATTTAAAATCCAACTTTTTAATCATTTATTTCATAATTATTGAGATTTTTCAATTCTCTCCATTTTTTTCACCACCTAAGTCAATTATATCATGACGCGTATTTAAAATAAAATTTTAATTTTATAATATTATTCTTTAATAATAATATAAATTATTATATTTGTAAGTAAATAACTAAATTATACTACCATAAAATTTTAATTTCTTTATTTATTTATTTTTAATAGAATAAATATTTTTTAATTATGTCTTTTTTTAGAAATTTTATGAAATTAATTAATTATATTTTTCAAAATAAATAATAACATCCATATGTAACATGTTATCAAATGTGTTAACTCTTCTTTGTGAGTGTATATGTAACACTAGTGATTTATTAATTGTTATTATAAGATGATTGACTAATTTTTATAAATAACTTATTAATTAAGATGTTTTGACTTATTGTGAGACATTTTAACTCAGATTGACTCTCGTGAGTGCTCTCACTGTGATTTGAAGCGCTTCAACATTTATTTCAAAATTTATTGTGGTTTTAATTTTTCAAGAAAGATGCAAAGATTATGTTCGGAATAAGTAGTTTAAATTAAACCCTACTGAACTTTTATGTTAGATCATCTTTGTTATTTAAGGAGATAGTTTTCCTAATTTGAAGTCCACTGATTTTGAAGAATTATTTTGAGTGTCGTATTTTTGCCTGGTAGAGACTTTTTGATTAGTTGTGTAACACTCTATCTTGAGAGTCTTTCTTATTTTAAAAGGATATAGTATTTGGTTTTTAACTGTGATTTGAATAACTCCACATACAATTGTTTTATTGCAGACACTAGGAAGAGTGTTTCAGTGAAAGTGAATAGATCTCATATTCAGAGGAGTCATAGTTGAAATTCACAGGTAATATTAGAAAAAGGACATTGAATGGTTAGAGTTCATATGAGACCGTCGTGTCCTACTCGTTACTTAAATTAGTGGATTTTCTTTCATTGGCTACAACCCTCTAAATGTAAGTGACATTGCACTAAACTGTGTTACCAATTATCTATATTATTTATCTAGTTTATTTATTCATAGCACTTTTTGGATTATATTGTCCCACATATTATCCCAACATTGTGTGTGACATCTTGTAGTTGAACGAACAAAATTTCAATTGACATCAGAGCAAACATCCTGTTTTGATTGGGTGAGCTCCATGGTTTTTAATCTATTCTATTCAAGATGGACAATACCAAAGAAGGAGGTTTTGTTAATCGTCCACCAATTCTTGATGAATGATGATTATTGAAAGACTTGCACGGTTGATTTTGTTAAGTCCACGGGCACCCAAACCTGGAAAGCATCCATAAAATGGATGGACTCCGCTAAAGATCATAATTGAAGACAACACTGAATCTGTGAAGCCCGAAAAAGATCGGGCACCTGCTGAAGATAAAGCTCCACTTGAAAAATCATATGCTCTTAATTCCATTTATGATTGAGTCGACAAAAACATCTTCAAGATCATTAATACCTACACTAGTGCCAAGGAGCTTTAGGAAACACTTGAAGTTGTTCATGAAGGTACACACAAAATTTGTATGTCAAGACTTCAAATTCTCACCACAAAATTTGAAAACTTGAAGATGCGTGAGGACAAAACTATTTATGAATTCAATATTCATCTCCGTGACACTGTTAGCAATTCCTTTGTTCTTGGTGAAAAGATGTCTAATGGAAATCTTGTGAAAAAATCTAAGATCTATGCCAAAGAGATTTTACAAGAAGGTTACAACAATTGAAGAAGATCAAAATGTTTCCACGTTGAAAGTTGATGAATTAATTGGATCCTTACTCATGTTTGAGATGTCCATTGATGAAAAATCTCATAAAAATTGTAAGGGTGTCGTGTTTAAAGTGGATATTGAAGATTGTGATGACCATGCATAATGTGGTGCTAATGAAAATATAATTGAATCTATTGCCATGCTTGCTAAAAGTTTTAGTAAAGTCACGAGAATACTTGATAAAAGATATGAGAATAATGTCTCAACTAATGTTAAAGACAATCAATGTCGAAATTCAAAAGGTGGTAACTTTCAGCGTAAAGAAAGAGATGGAGAAAAAATAACAAGGCCAAGGGAATTCAATATCGTGAATATGGAGGTTCTGGACATGTTTGGGTTAATGTTTAAATTTTATTAGGAAATAGAAAAAGGTCTATAATTCCACTTTCTTTGATGATGAGTGGGGTGAAGAAAGCGAATCTGATCAAGCAAGCAGTGTTGTGGCCTTCGCTACTCGTATTAAAGAAAGTTCAAATTTAGAATTTCCTGATGATAAGTATGATACTAGTGATGATGACTTATCTGATGATGCCTTTGTTTAATCTGACAAGACTTTGTATCTCAAATGGACCGGAAAATCTCAAGTTGTTGAAAGTAGAAGAAAAGGGTTGGAGCCTTTCTTCGAGACAAAACTCGTCTCGTGCTAACTATTTCAGAGTTGAAGAAAGAAGTTGGCCATTACAAGTCTAAGATTGATGGCATGACCAACTTTATTTGCATGTTGAATTATGAAACTGAAAGCCTTGATGAAATCCAGGTGCGGGAAAATAATCAAAAGACATTAAGGGAATTAGATATATTGGTGAGTTATTCAATTCAAAGAATATGTTTGTTACAATTATTAAAAAAAATCACAATGTTTGGTTATATGTTGCAACAACCTTCCAAACATCTAAATAAACACTCTAAGTTTCATACTAGATCCACTTGGATATGTCATTATTATGGTCGACGTGGTCACATATGACCCTACTGCTACAAACTATATGGTAGACAACCATACCACAATCATTTGCATCCTCAATGCAAGGTTAAGACTGATTTACATCTTCAACGGTGTTTGTGTGCCAAGCCTAACATTTTGTGCCATATTGCATATACCTTTATAAAGGCCTCGTCTCGTGAAGATTATTACTTTCACAATGGTTTCTCTAGACACATTACGTAAGAAAGAAAATATTTGGAATACATTAAATCTTATTCCATCAGTTATGTATCATTTGGTGATGATGTTAAAGGAAAGATTATTGGAAAAAGGAAGTTAGACTGTCATGGTCTTCCTTGCCTTAATGATGTGTTACTAGTTGATGGTCACACTATTAATCTCATTAGCACCGATAAAATGTTTTATCAAGATTTATGTGTCAACTTCAATAGTGCTTATTTCACGGTCGCGGACAAAAACCATGTTCAACTGATGAAAGGGTCCATATATATAGACAACTACTACATGTGGTCACCTTCTGACAAGAATCAACCTCAGTCTTGTCTTATTTCTAAAACTAAAGAAATCAAGTTGTGGCACATAAAACTCGGGCACTTAAATCTATGAAGTAAGAGGAAGATTGTTTCTATGAAGGTTGTTGTTGGCTTACCTGATCTCAAGATCATAGAAGGAAACATTCGTGGTGATTGTCAGGTAAGAAATCATAAAAAGATGTCACATAAGAAGGTTCAATATCTTACCATTACATATGTTCTTGAGCTACTTTATATGGATCTCATGGGACCCATGCAAGTCAAGAATCTTGGAGGAAAGAAATGTGTCTTTGTATGTGTTTATGACTATTCTAGATACACTTGGGTTGATTTAGTTTGTGAAAAGTCTGACACCTTTGCTACTTTTT
Organism: Vicia villosa; assembly: GCF_029867415.1. Lineage (NCBI taxonomy): Eukaryota > Viridiplantae > Streptophyta > Magnoliopsida > Fabales > Fabaceae > Vicia > Vicia villosa. Next base: position 134,694 of record NW_026706163.1, on the reverse strand, counting down.
AGGGTTTGCGCCATCATTTACATCGTGAAAAAGGAGTTGAAATTTGCAAGACTATCCGTATTTAAAGTGACAATGATATCGAATTTGAGAACTCAAACTTCTCTACCTTTTGTAATACTAGAGGAATTGCGCATGATTTTTTTGCTCTCATCACACCTCAACAAAATGGTGTTGTTGAGAGAAAGAAATGTACCTTGTAAGAAATAGGTAGAGTTGTGATTCATTCCAAAAATCTTACGTACTACTCTTAGGCTAAAGCAATGAAATTGCTTGTCATGTTCATAACCGAGTAACTATTCAACCAGGCACCAAGGCTACTCATTATGAGCTATGAAGGGGGATGATGCCAAATGTTAAATATTTCCATGTGTTTATCAGTATTTACTATATTATTTCAAATATTAACCAAAGACAAAAACTTAATCCTAAAAGTGATGACAACATCTTTTTGAGGCATTCAGTTTATAGTATGGCATATCGTGTGTTTAACAAACGTACAAAATCTATTATGAAATCCATAAATGTCTATGTTAATGATGTTCAAACTGAAGTGATCTCACATGAAGACGAACATTCTGCTTGTCCTGGTCAAAATGTTGTGCAAGATGTTCCAAACAATGAAGCTAACAACCTACAGCCTGCTAAAGAAGATAAAGATTCAGAAAATTACAAAGATAGTGATCCTTAAAATAAAGGAATTTCATCAAGGATTAAGAAGAATCATCTTATTGAAAATAATATTGGAGGTATAAATGAAGGAATCACTATGCATGGAAAAGAACTAGTTAATTATAGAGAGATAATAACTAATGTGTGATTTATTTCAAAAATTGAATAAAAAAAATGTAAAATAAGCCTTTAATGATGAATATTGGGTCAATGCTATATAGGAAGAACTTGTTCAGTTTGAAAAAAATGAAGTATGGGATCTTCTTCCTAGATCTAACTGTGCAAATATCATTGGCACTAAATGGATATATAAAAACAATCCTGATTAGAATGAGAATGTTACTAGAAATAAGGCTCATCTTGGAGCACAAGGCTATACACAAATCGAATGGGTTGTCTTTGCTGAAACATTTGCTCTGATTTCCCATCTTGAAGCCCTCATATTGTTACAAAGATTTTCATGTCTTCTGAAGTTCAAGCTTTACCATATGGATGTAAAGTGTACCTTCCATGATGGATACTTAAATGAAGAAGCCTCTGTGGAACCTTGTTTTACAAATGATATGCTTTCAATAAGGACGTCAACTTTTAATGATGACAACCAATGTCTTATGATAAGTCAAGCATGAACGGTTAAGCAGATAAAAATGCAAATCTTATCATTATGGTTTGATGAACTTGATTATCGGATAATGGCAATCAAATGGAATGTAACCTAAAGCCTCATCTCAAGTTACTCAAGAAAGTGTACATATAAGAGAAAGCATTTGACTAAGTTTTAAAGTATTGTGATACCTCCTAATTTATAGTGAGTGAACAAAGTGTAAAACATAAGACTTTATCGTAAAAGCGCATGGCTAAAGCACACATACACACACACTAAAATGTTTTCAAAATACTTTTACTAAAGAAAAATACCTTAAAATCATCTTGAAGTTGTGTCAGATGATTTGGGAGATGTCAAAATAGTTATAGGCAAAATTTTGACTTATCTAATTGGTTAGAGCATTTGTCCAATCGGTTACATCAGCTCAAAATTGAACCCCAAGCGATTAGGATAGCGCCATAATGATGCGCAACGGCTATATATATTTTCCTTCCTTTTATAAACTTACAAATGATTATATTACAAACTTCTACTCGTTTGGGAAAACTTGCCAACCAATAAGATTGCTTTAAAATGCATATATTGGAAATTCCTTTTTGGGCTAACCTCTAGCCTATAAATAGAGGCCCATTTTCTCATTTAATTTCATCTAGAAACGTTTTTTGACACACTCCCTCTCTCTCTCTCTAAAGTATTATTTCACGTTCTCTCACTAAAATTTTAGCTTAAGTGCTTCTGTGAGAAATTTTCTTTTGCGAGTAAGGATATATTTGTAATTTTGGAAAATGTAGAATTTGAAATTCACCAAGGGAATCTTTTTGTATACACCTTGGTTAAATATTATCAATTTAGGGATTTATTTGAAGCTAAACCCGTTAAAAGCTTTGGTTTGGTATTGTGTGATTCATTTCCAATTTAGGTTCGCGATTAACCCATTATAAAATCTCACAGGTACAAGCTCAACCCGATATTAAAAGTTTGGTAGGTTATTGGTCAATTTGGTATTAAAATTAAGACAGGTTGAAGCTCGGCCCGGTATTAAAAGCTTCATATGTTCAAGATCAGCCCGATGTTAAAATCTCACATGTTATTAGTTATCCCGTGTAAAACAAAAGTTTAGAGCTCAAAATATAAGAACCTTGAAGACTAACAACTCAAAGTTACTTGTTTATGGAAAGAAGACTAACCACTTCAATCCACCATTGGAAAGGAAGATTGGTCACGTCACTCCTAAGCTTATTTGGAAGAAAAGATGCAAACGCTCAAATCCATAGTCTTGTATTATTTGGTTGGAGGTCAACCATCATTTCCTTGTATAAGGGGGTACATGAGTCTTTACTACAAATAACTCGTAATTATTATTGGAAATTCTCAAGATCAATTCTTAGGGAGAGGAGTAGATCCTTTTGTTTTGATCAAACCTCTATAATTCTTAGTGTTCCTCTAACTCCTTTAATTTCTGCAATTTATTTTCTGTTTTTTATTTTCCGCTGCTAAGTTTTCAAAAATGTTTCTAAAATGTTTCTAAAATCATATTTTATTTCTCTAAGTTTTTCAAAATCACTTTTCATGAACCATATAATTCACCACCCTCTTGCGTGTAAAGTCACAAGTCCACCAAGTGGCATCAGTGCCTAACTCATATTTAAGGACTAATCGTCTCAAGAGGAAGATGACTTCCGATGAGATATCTTTTCTAAACACACCACCACTTTTTGATGATAGTAGATTTAATATTTGGCAAGCTAGATTTAAAATCTTTCTTCAAAGTTTAAATCATAAATTGTGGGAAGCAATAGTGAAAGAATGAAGCAGTGGATAAACCTTATTCCTTTTGAATTGAAGAAGAAAGAGATAAAGATAGAGATAGAGATAAATCTTTAAAAAAATAACTTTGTGATATTGTCTCTAAATGATAGTAAATTGCATGATGTTCATCATTGTAAAACCACCAAAAAATGAGGGATACTCTTGAAATGATATATGAAACTTCTCTAAGTGTCGAACAAGAGAAAATAGACACACGAGGTGAATCAGTTAAAAATAACAATCATGAATATTTTTCTAAATTTAGGATGGTTATTTAGATTGATACTATATTTGTATGGTTATTTAGAGTGATACTATAAAGTATGACACCCTCACATCATTCTTTCTGGCTCAACCGAACCTACAGATGTAGATGGACTTTCGCATGTTAGAGCAATTTTAGATGACATGGCATATGGTGTGATTGACCGACAACGGATGAATGTGATAACACTTCTTTTTAATAACCTCACGGGTTTGATAAACCTAGCTGGCGAAGTTTGTGTTATAGCATCGCAAATAACATGCATTGCATGTGGGAGACCAATTTAGACATTTTATTACTATTTTCTTGGTTCATTGGCATTATTTGGAATCTCTATAATACTATTTTATGTTGCTGTGAATTATTATATGTATGGTGTTAATTATTTTATGTTGTCGTGACTTTAACTTACCACAACATTAAATAGCATAATATGAACTTTGCATTAGGCATGGCAGCGGGGCGGGTCGGGGATGGTTTTTACCTCCCCCAAACCGAATCCCCAATCAACCCTCGTTCCCTGCCCAAACCCAAACAAGGATGGAAAATTAAACTCAAACCCATCCCAAACGGATTTGAGTTGGGTTCGAATATCTCCGTCCCGCCACCATCCATTTAGTAAAATCAATTATTTTAATAAAAATATTTACTTTTTCAAAAATCAAATTACATTATAAATAATAAAATAAACAATCTCAAAAAATTTCATATATACATTTCAAATATTTTAAATAATAAATACAAATCAAATTATCAAAACATTAGCCACATATTTAATAATATAAATTATGAAACGTAAACAATAATGTACATAATAAAATAAACGGGCGGGTTCAGGGTGGGTACTAGTGTCCTTATTACTCGACTCGTCCCCATATTTTATAATCAGGGAAAATTCAAACCTGAATTCAAACCCAGTCAAAGCGGGTTTCCCCCGTCAACTTCTAGGCGGATTCGGGTGGATACCTGCGAGTATGGGTTTTATTACCATGCCTACTTAGCATTGCATGAACTTGACATTAAATAAACTTAACATAACAAGAACATAACTTGGACCTAACTCATATCTAAAATAACATTTCATTACCAACCGATGGCTCAGGACGTTTTGCCATCTTTAAAATATTGTTAGTAGATCTCGCAAGTGTCTTATCCACTTCAAACCTCTCTTGATTCAGTAATGGTAAAATATACTCAACATAAGTCTTACATTTCCATCCACCTTCAACTCAAACTTACTGAACTTAATCTTTTTTTCATTATCGACTGTGGGTGAGCGATACTCATTGTCATACCCCAAAATTTGCCCATCTCATTTCTCATATTCAAATTCAAATCAAGGTACAAAGTTCAAAGACACCCTCTCCTAAACAAGGCTCAAAGAATTAGGGTTTTGTTGTTCTGAAGGAAAATCAATGAACCAAAGGCTCCAAGGCATCCCATATGGTCTATGATACCCCACACTACCTCCATGACAAATTTCAGGTCTCAATTCAAAAGATTGATCACTCAATTGCTCAGAAAGTCAACAGTCGACTGGGTTGACCTAAAAGTCAACTGTGGTCAAAGTACAGTCAAAACTCCTGATTTTTTTTTACATCCTCATATTGAAGTATCATTCACCATTTGATCAAGAATTGATCATGGTTCATCAAGGAAAGATTAGAAATCAACAATTCCAAAAGTTTCTAAATTAGGGTTTTCATAGGAGGAAGTCAACTGAACTTTGACCAGCCATAACTCCTACATGGAACATCAGAAACTTTCCATCCAAAGCTCATTTTGAAGGAAATTGGATTCTCTACAATTTTGTCTCTTACATGCCAAGTCTAAAATTGCTTCATTTGAGAGATATGGATCAAAACATTATAGGTCCTTTTCAAAAGTCAACCAAAAGTCTTTTTTTTTTAAAAGAACACACAAGGAGCATGGAAAATTATTCTGATATGAGACCAAAAACACTGGTTAGAGGACTCTTCAAGGTTTCTAAAAAGTCCTAGAACTCCTCCATACCTCAAAAATTGAGGGAGATAGGCCTTGTTAAAGTTGGACAAATTTAAGAAGGAAAATGTGAAGAAAAAGGGTTCAAATTGATTTTTTTTGCAAAGGAGCCCAACTTTTATGGCCCAATCTTGATCCATAAGTCATCCAAGACCCTAAAATTAGTTACCACGAATTTTTAAGATTTATTTGATTTTATATGGATTTTTTATTCATTTAAAATGAATATAATTCAAAATAATTCAAGTAAATATCAAAGATATGTTTTGATTCAATTTCAATCATCAAGAATGTCCCAATATTCAATCAAAATTCGTGCAGGGACTAATTGAAAGAGATTGGATCTAGGGGTGTTTATGGGTTGGGTAAACCCAATAAACCCAATCAAACCCACCCAAACCGATTCAAAAAAGTGGGTTGGGTCGGGTTATTGGGTGAATACGGTTTTCAAAAATGAAAACCCATTCAATATAATTGGGTTATAGGTAAACCTACACCCAACCCACAAAACCCATGGGTTATTGAGTGACTATATATTTTCTCTTTTTTTATAATTTGACAAGTGATGACTTTGATGTTTTTAATTTTGCTTGCTTCAATTTCAACTTTTTGAACATCTTTTATTTAGTAAGTAATGATTTTAACTTATTTAGGATACCACATTTTGATTATTTTGATGCTAATTCTAATAAATTGCAAGTATTTTATGTAATTTTAGGTTTTACTGTAATGTAACTTTGGTTCTTACAAATATATGTTTATAATAAATTTCATTATACATTTTGACATTTGATGTTTAAAAAAATAGCAGTAATATGTTAAACTATATATTAAGAAAAAATGTAACATATCATTAATAATTATATAAGAAAGAATAATATTGGGTAACCCATTACCCAACCCAATCCAACCCACAAATTTGTGGTTTTACCCAAACCAACCCAATGATATTGTGGGTGGTTATTTTTCCTCACCCAAATCAGTGTACCATATACGGGTTGGGTTATGGTTTTGGCTAAATTCAACCCAAACCGACCCATGAACACCCCTAATTGGATCAATTTGGCCATAATTAGAAGCTTTCATGAACCAAATTTCAATCATATTTTTTTCAAAATTCAATCAAAGATATGGCAAGATTCCTTCTACAATTTTTGACCTAAACTCTTCTAATATATAAACACAACCAGTAGAGAGCCCTAGGTTACGAATTCCTTGCCTCCAAGAACCATAACAAACTTTCAAAAAACTCAAGAAAACTTGAATTCGATTTTGAGGTTAGAGAACAATTCAGAGAGATTCAAAGGTTCCAATACGTCCCTGGGTGTTCATTGAAGGCGTGTGGATCATTGCACGACATCAATACTCCCAGAAAACTCTCCATTTAGCCCCGATGTTAGGGTTTCCTTTTAGGGCTTTTCATTACAGGTACTTTTAGGCCTAATTAAGGCCATAGGCGAATTCACGAGGTCCAGACGAACTCGTTCATGACCTCGCGAAAAGTTTATATGGTGTTTTGGCCGTATTCGTAAGAACAGGGCTACGGCAACGGTTAAGCACCGTCACTAAAAGTCGTTGCAGACTTTAGACGACGGAAGAGGGAAGAAGATGATGACGCGTCGCCTCTCCATTGGTGCAAATACGCGCGCGTTCTTCTTTTTAAAATCCAGAGATCACGTGCGTTGTGGCGTACGCGCTATCATGTGCCTCCGTCACCAGAACCACCAGATCTCATGCTCCTTCCATCCAACGCATCTGAAAGCGCCAGTCCACCATGGACCTCCCTGGGTGCATCGCACAGGATCAAACAGCTAAGTTTTTTAATTTTTTTTTATATTTTATTACACAACCCATATTTTCTTATTTTATTATATATATATATATATATATGCTTTAATAAATAGTTTTTTTTAATAAATTTGTTTTATTTATTAAATCTTTTTTTTGTTATAAATATAAAATTTATATTTCCTTTTTTAATTATTTACTTATTTAATTATTTGTTTTAAATTGTTTCTTTAATTCATATAATTCCATAAAATCATAAATAATTTCCTTTAATTAATGAAAGATTATGAGAATGTCACATATTTAATCAAATTTAATTTTGCCATCGATTTAATTAATTAGGTTGAAAAACCAATAATTAATTAAATCTAATTTTATTTAATTTACGCCCGATTTAAGATTTGCGAGAATTAGCCATACACTGAAAAAATATTTCTTTGTGCATTTTTCAGGGTAATTATCAGACACCTCCCGACTATGCGCCTTGCCTATTACGAAGCTAAGTCTCGATTTATTATTTGTTTAAATATTTGTTTGCCTTATAAAAATATTATTAGGGTTAACCTCGAAATTCAATGGACTCTTTTTGCACTCACTTCCTTTTCTGTCCGTCTTTGCCAATTTTTCAGGGTTAACCTCGAGGCTACCCCGACTACTAACCATATCCGATCAAAAGCTAAGTCCCGATTTAATCCTTATTTAAATATTTGTTATTTTTTCCTCTTTCATTTAAAATTAGGGTTGCCTTCAAATATAATGAACTCCGCCTACACTCACCCCTTGGTTTTCTATTTTTCTTTTTCCCAATTTTCAGGGTTGACCAACCGTCAAAGCTTGATAGTCGGTAACCCTAAAACCTAACCTCATTTATTTTTCTGTCTTAATTATTATTTATGTTAGACCTATTGCACTGCTGGTCCTCTTCTCCCCTTCCCCATGATTTATTATGTATCTGGTTTGAGGTTGTATTGTATGGCCTTAAAGGCACTTAAACTGTGATATTATATATTATTGTGTGGTTAGTAATCCTAGGGAGTGACAACCATGAATTGAATTAGAATCATTAATTTTACAAGATAATTTATTATTTTGAATCTGATCACGTGATAGTTGCACCCACACACCTTTCATGGTACCCCTCTTGTTGCCTGTTGCCTTGTGTTTTTCAGTGCAGAATAGCCAAGTCCCTCGAATACGAGGATACCTCAGCAATGTTGCCCTCAGTTCATTCAGATCATAAGTCCCAATGATGCTGCCTTCGATTCGCTAGTATGATCTCGTCCCTTGAAGTTGCCTACGAAATGCTGAGGTGTCCTCTGGTTGCCTAAACGAAAGGTTATTCTGATCCTTCCCTTAGACTACCTGCCTCTCTATGGCATGGGACAGTATTATGGCGAACGATAACTCGACGATCCTTCAACCTCCAAATCAAAGGACTTCCTTACTCTCCTATGGTATGGATAGCCCTGAAAGGCTAAAAGAACATTTTTCATCTAACTAGGTAATTTTCCCTTAATTGCATGCTCTGGTTTAAAATCTTTTTCTACCCTTTTCGCAAAAATCTTCAAAAAGCTACGCTTATTTACAAGGTAAAGTCTTATTTCTTTTCTACACTTTTTCTTTCAAAAGAGCAAAGCAATTAAGAGCCCATGGATAACCATGGATGCAAAGGGTGCCTTACACCTTCCCTTTGCATAAATTACCCCCGAACTCAGTTTTTATTTAAAAGGTTTTTACTGTTCTTTGCCTTTCTGATATTTGGATAAAATAAAAGTCGGTGGCGACTCTTGCTTAACCGCGACATTTCGATAAAAAGTCAGTTCATCGTATTACACTCATTCTTAGCCACTCTTCGGTCGTTGGTGTAGTGTAAGAGATCATATCATTTGGATTTTAGATCTACTAGATAAGTATCCTATGTGATCCTAAATTCAATAGGAGGTCTTATATCGTCGAAGTAAACAAATGTAATTTACCCATAGGGGTGGGAATAGGCCAGGCCGACCTACAGGGGCCTATAGCCTAGCCTACTTAAGGCCAGGCCAGGCCAGGCCTATTTGATAAAAAGGCTAGGCTTGGGATTTTTTAAAAGCCTATTTAATAAAATAGGCCAGGCCTAGGCTATTAAAAAAGCCTATAAAGCCTTGTAGGCCGGCCTATATTTTCATATATATTAAAATTAGTCTAAATAGGTTGGCCTATATATGCATATATATTAGAAAAAGTGTTAAATAGATTGGTCTATATATGCATATATATTATAAAAAAAATGCTAAATAGGTCGGTCTAAATGTTCATATATATGCGACCTATAAGGCTTCTTAAGTAATATGAATTAATTGAAAACATTAATAAGAAAGAGGCTTTTAAATAGGCTTTCAGGCCAGGCCAAGCTTTTAAAAAGGCCAGGCCAGGCTGAAAAAATGAGCCTATAGTAGGCCATAGGCCAGGCTCATGCCTTGTAAGTTTATTATAGGCCAGGCCCAGGCCTTATAAAGCCTAGCCTAGCCTAGCCTATTCCCACCCCTATTTACCCATAATGATTCATTTTGGAGTGATTTTATTAACAACATATGAAAGATATTTATATCATTTTTAAATAATTATAGATCATATAAAAGTTTCAGTGTAATACGGACCCTACAAAAATATCGGTGCAAACTCGATCACTCATGGTGATAACTTTAACAATAAATTTAAGCGAACCAGATTTTTGGGGTAAAAAATTGAGTGTACCTTTAAAATTTTCGGTAGATGAAATATTTGCACCGAATTTTTGATTGGCAAGAAATATCCGCTATAAATAACTTTTTGAGAGTATTTTTTTCTGAAAATTGAAATTTAAAGGTGTAAATGGTGGAAGATGCCATGTTTAATTGGGGGTGCCATCTTGAATTTTCCCACACTTGGTCCATGTTCACATTGTTGGCCCAAACCAAAGCGAAGGCCCAAAAAAAATTGGAGAAAGAGTCAAAGAAACACAAGCTGCGGCGCCTTTCAACCAAAAAAATCCCTAACCCTAATAATCCACAATAGTTACCCTGCCTATAAATCCCATCTCTGAAAACCTTAATTCCTCATTCGCTGCAGCTGCAAACAACAAACAAAGCCAATTGTTTTCTTCTTTTTGAGTTAAATTTCTTAGTAGTTCTGTCTTGTAATTTTGTTTTGTTTTATCAATTAGGATCTTAGTTTTACTCTTTGATATCTAACGATTGAAGTGTATACCCAATGAGGAGGATCTCCCAATAATTGATAGGAAGTGCCGTATGACACACTAAACAGCAGCTCCGTCTCAAAGAATCCTCTCATCCCCCGATATTTGTTATCGGCCGAGTTTATTCTCTGGCGGTGCTGTGTGTGAGATTTGAAACGGGTCTCCTGAGGGTTCATCTCTTACATCAATTTTTAGATATTTAATTTTCGTGAATTAGGTCCGATGCCACGTCGCTGGTAGCTATATGATAGCTCTGACCTTCGATGCTATGATTGGACCAAAATCAAGAGTGAATTTCATTTATTTCGCATTCTGATAGGAATCTGCAAATCTTATTTGTTGATTCTGCAGAGCCGATTTGTGCGATTACATTCTTTTTACGTTGTGATTTTGATTTTTGTTTGAGAAGCTGATGATGATAAAAATAGAACTGGAATTACCATCTGAATAGTTTATTCTTTGATGTAAATATCTTGGCTGTGGTACTGAGGCTTCGGTTATCTGTTTTTTTCTTCAATGTTAGAGGCTTCTGCATTTGCTTTTCTTCCTTTCAATTTTAAGATATAACTGTATCGTATTTGGTTAATTCCATTCAAAGTATATTTTTTGTCTCTTTAAAAATTTTTTGGTTGATTCAAGTAATTAGGCCTATGATGATTCAAATTTGGAATTACCGTCTGAATAGTTTTATTCTTTGATGAAAACTTTGGCTGTTTCTGAGGCAGGAGTAGTTTAAGTTGTTGTGTGTACGCAGGAGTAGTTTAATGTAAATTAGTTTTACATCATTGTTTAATAGAATACAATTATGTTTAATTTAATGTTTAAAAATGTTTAATAACCAAAATTAAGAGTTTGAAAAAGATATAAGTTACAAATTACAATTTTGTCTTACTATATAATGTTGGAGAAAATGAAAATGAACAAATTTTAAATATTTGATGACCGCCAAAGAGATGATGATGAGAGGGTGGAAGAGGGGATTGAGTGATTAAAGGTACTCTATGTTTGATTAAAACATAATTATAAACATACTTGCTAGTCACGAGAGCTTCCTTGCTAGTTATAGACTAGTTATAGACGGATTTTCTTCAACAATGCGGTATTGAGCAATTTAATCCCTGAGCTATTTTTAGCCTCTATATATAAACCCAAAAATGAGAATAATTTCCTTGTCAGATTCAAATGTGGTTGTGGGAGACAAAGAGTATACAATAATTAGGAGAAAATTTTACTTTATATTCATACAATTATATAAATAGTACATATTTTAATATAAATAGTACATATTTTAAAATAATTTATTTTTTCTTCATATTTAAAAAAAATATATATAAATTGGAACACTTTTTTAAAGTTTTTTTGGTAATTTTTAAGCTATTTAAAGTGAGGTTTGAAATTATTTTAAGTGTAATGGTGATTTTTTTTATAAAAAAATTCTAGATTTTATGCAATGACAAATAAAAAAATTCTAAACTTTAGAATTTTAGGACCAAAGTAGAGTCTTTATAGTTAGACTCTACTTTGATCTCTTCCATAGTTACTTCCATTCTGATCAAAGTGGAGTCTTCATAGTTAGAATCTTGTCTTCAGAATTGAACGCAACAGCCAACAGCTTATCTTAACGACAGATCTTGACTTTTGAGCTAAAAGCAAAAACTTATTTGAGCTTTGAAATCTCGACTTTTAATATGGAAGAGTAGTTTATCTTAAAGACACATGAGAGTCCCTTTTGAACAGACCTTCAACATTCTTCATAACTGTTGATGTTACTTCAGAAATTGATGAATAGTTCTTCTGAGGTGTGTCGGTGTTGATTCTGATGATTTTTTAGATAACAATTCATAATCAATCAAAATAATTTATCTGCACACTCAAGAAACTGTTTGAGTTTAAAATTGTTACATATAAAATATATGTATTGTTATCATTTAAACTAAATATTGAGTGCATAACCAAATCCTGTTCTAATAATTCCCTCTATTTTATAATGACAAAATCATGTATTTGATGATCAATTTTACGAGGTATTATCATAAAAAAATATCAAAGTTAGATAGAGAAAACTCCCCTTGAGATGTACAAGCTTCCCGTGAGTCAGATAACGGATATCAGAGCCTTTTTGAACTTATCAGAGTTTGATTTTAGTAGAAATGTTCTCTTCAGAACTTAAAATATCAGACCACGTTGTTTCTCAAAACTTGATTTATCATAACTTCAGTTCATCAGATCTTGTAATGTGATAACACGTAATTTCACTTCTTATTCGACTTGATTTGTGCATGTTTTATTTTCATTTTGTCTTTCATTTCTTCGTTTATGCTGGTATTTGTGTAAGTTTCAGGTATTTTGTGATTTATTAGCCTTGTGTGAAGAAAGGAAGAAAAACGAGTGAATAACAAAGGAAATAGAACTGATTACGCTCATGATGACCACCATGGCGCTCACTGTGATGGTAGCCACGAGTGGTCTACCTTTCATATGTCAGAAGACCAAGTTTTGTCCACTTTGTGACCATGGCGTTCGGCATGGAGGTGTGTCGGTCGCCACAAGCTAAAAGGCGCTTCATGAGAATTGGATCTGGAATGGTTCTCCCACTCTTTTCTCTCCAAAAAAATAGCACACGAATCTAACAGTTGCTTAGATTTTTTAGGGTTTTAGTTTCTTCATAAATAGAACTTTATTTCTCACTTTTTAGGCATCCAAGCTTAGTACTATAAGCCACATATTTTCATACTTGTAAAGCTTTAATCTTTTGCATCGAAGTTGATCGTGTACCATAGCTTGAAGCATTTTATTTTCCAGTATTTTATTTCGACGCATTTATTTTGAAGCAAATTTATTCTCCCCACATTTACATTCCCGAAGTTATTTCCATTGTACAAGATTCAAGCCTCTATGGAGCATGTTTTTCTTTAATTCAGTTTTATTTATATTTAGTCTATTTACCTTACTCGCACGTTTATTTTATCGCACTTCTTATTTATCGTTATGTTCTATTTCGTCTTCCAAACAAAACCTTCTTCCTTTACTGTTATTATGCCTAACTAAGTTTATAAATTGTTGGAATGTGAGGACCGTCAATTCTACGGTATTCTAAATGGTTGTTAATTAGGGAATGCTATTGGGATTGTTTTTTGTTTTAATTATAAATTTTCTAAACCATAATTTTGTTGGTTGCTACGAAAGTAGAAACCTTTTATAAGTCGGGTAAGATCGAAAGTCGTCCGGTACAAAAGATCTAAGTTAATTGGTAATTAATTAATAAAGACCGTGAAAGAAATTTGTTAATTAATTAGGAAGATAATTATTTTGATAAAGTATTATTAAACCTATTTTCGGACGCGTTTGTAAGTTAAGGTATGGCTTGCCGATGCGATCGTCGGAAACTCTTTAAGGTATTATTTTCGAACCAAAAGCACTTTTCAACCAAGTTAAGAGTTTAATTACTTAAAAAGAATTTATTACTTTAATGCGATACGAATCATCCGCCGTGACAATGGATGGTATAATTTAGAAGGTAAAATCCGGTTTTGAATATGCGGAAGCGACAATTTCCGTTAAATTAGTTCTTTGTAAGGTAGAAAATTTTGTCCCATAAATATTTAATTGATAAACAAACTAGAGTACCAACGAATCGATGCGATCCGCATTTCCATATTGCTTTTTTGATATTAATTCTACTTGTTTATTTACTTTATTATTCGCACATCCAATCTTTATTTTACTAGCCTTAAATAAACACCGTAACGATAGAATCTGATAGATTGACGAATAAGTCATTGTGTGTTCGATACACTTTGTATTACTTTGATTACTCCGTATACTTGCGGATACACGCAATCAAGCTTTTGGCGCTGTTGCCGGGGATCAATTACGTCAGTTTTTGTAACCCTGTTGTTACACCGTCTAGACTAAGGCACACTTTATAATGAATTACCCAAATTATCCCCACAATTGCCACTATAGGTATTTCAAGGGACCTCAATATCCATATAAATCAAAACTCGAAATATTAGTAGAGAACTTTGTCAGTACGCAAACCCTTTCAAGACTATAATCTGTAATGAGGAGGTTTGTGGCAGCACAAACCATCCAAAATAAGGAATTTCTAAATCAAATTCTTCATGTCAATGAAAACCTTTGGAAATTAAATAATATAGTCGAGTCTCTAGTAACTAGCAACCAGGAACTAGAGACAAGAATATCATTGCTTGCACAAACACCTTTTGGACCTCTTTCAAAGAGGAATGAAAATGATACGACCACAGGTAGAGAAAAACCAATAGAAAACCCGAAGGGAGGAAATGGGGTGATCAAAGAAAGATGTAATCAAATAAAAATTAAAAATCTATTTCCTAATTCCTTAGGAACCAAGATAGTTTCACAGTAAAAAAGGTATGAGGCCCCACATATAAGGGAAAATTTTGCAAGGCATAAAGTTAGAAAATCTAAGAATTCAATGCCTAATATAAAGCTAAGACTTCCCACACTTACCTAAGGTATGAACCACTTCACACTAAAAAGAAATAAAAAGGTGAAGGATATGAGAGATGACTCGATAAATGGCTTTTTAAGTGACATTTATAACTTAGTATCATAGTCGAGCTAACGACGTAGAACAAAGCGCTGCATGGGAGGCAACCCATGGTTTTTCTTTTTCTTATATTTTTTCTTCTATTGGGATGGAATATTTATATTAACCAGACTAACTTGTGTGATTTCTTGCATTTCAGGTCTCATCATTCTACATAGTTTATTCTAACCATTTTCAGGATGCAAAACTTCGATGAGATGGAAATCCAGTTCAGAGATGAAAATCAGAGGAATTGTTACCTAGTCCTATCTGAAAGGCCTATGTTGGTATAATAGGCTAAGTGAATATTTGCTTAAAAAAGGCTATGAGAATATTTGCTTAAAAAAGGCTATTTGCCCTTGTATTTTTATAAGAAAAAAAAATATCTGATTTTGTAATAATTGCTGTTTATGTTGATGATTTAAATACCATTGAAATTACTAAAGAAATTAAGGAAACAAGAGATTACTTAAAAAGGGAATTTGAAATGAAATATTTGGGAAAAATCAGGTTTTTCCTTGGTTTACAAATTGAGTATAGCAAAAATGGCATATTGATACATTAACCAAATTATGTAGAAAGGGTATGGAAAAAGTTTAACACGGACAAAGCAAACCCTTTGAGTGCTCCAATGATGGGTAGAGCACTTAACGTAAAAAATGATCCATTTAGACCCAAGGAAGGTAATGAAGAAGATCTTAGCTCTAAAGTACCATACCTAAGTGCCATTGGGGCACTCATGTGTCTTACTAACAATACAGGATCTGATATAGCTTTTGCAGTGAACTTACTAGCAAGATTCAACTCATGTTATTGAAGTCAATGAAGGTGATGAAATCATAACAAAATTATGATAGAGAGATAATAGAAAAATAACAAAAAAGATAGAGAAGATCACAAAGAATGGTGTTTATTGATTCATTCCTGGGTGAGAGTACAATAGTGACCAAGGAGGTATATATACTCAAACAAACATGTGTACAAAAACAAACTGCAACCATTAGATCAAAGTGATCTTAGCCCTATATATCTCAATAGCCTCCCTCGAGTTGAGCATGATAGATGTCAATCAGGCCAAACTTGTAAATAAAAGTGTTGAATTTTGGAGTTGTTAATGACTTAGTAAAAAAATCAACAAGTTATTCTTCTGAAGGAATAGGGAGAAGCCTGAGCACACCCTGTTGAATATTTTATCTCACTAAGTGACAATCAATGTCCAAGTGTTTGTCCTTTCATGAAACACAGGGTTAGAAGCAATGTGAATTGTGTATTGACTATCACAATAAAAGATTGGCTACTTTGTAGAGGTGACCTGTAGATCTCTAAACAGATATAAAAGCCACTGTAATTCGCAGGTTGCAGTAGAAAGTGCCTTGTATTCTGCCTCTTATGATGACTTGGAGATTGTTTGTTGTTTCTTGGCATGCCATGATATTTGTCAAATCCACATAATGACAAATCACAGACTATATATATATATATATATATATATATATATATATATATATATATATATATATATATATATATATATATATATATATATATATATATATATATATATATATATATATAAGGAGAGATTTTCTTACTCCAAGAGTAAGTTATAAAGACTTACTCTACATTTTGGTGATCACAAAACCAAACATCTTATAACAACTTCTTCAAATCATGCTGAAGCAATTTCCCTCCATGAAGCAAACAAAAAGTGTAGATGGTCACAATCGATAACTCGACATAACTAAATAACGTCTGATTTACCAAGTGATAATAATTCAAGAAAGAAAAAAATCAAAAAAATATTATATTACTCACCAAGTTACTTTGAAAGACATAAGTGATATCATTCTACTTTCTTCTATCTTTTATCTTAGTTTAATATTTTATAACTAGATTACTAACCTATATCATCCTATTAATTCACAAATATAAAAAATAAATAAATTCAAAAGTCGATTTTTCTCAATAAAGTTAATAATATTATTACTTAAAATAATTTTTTTTGATGAGCAATTACTTAAAATAATTATTGTAGTATGCCTTAAAAAAAAATCTAAAAAAACACATTTGAATATTATGCATTTTATTTTGATTTTCTCACTTTCTATCGGTGTTCAGTGTTCACTTCACAAGTCTTTCAACTGAGAACAAAGAACGTAACAGTCTTCATCCTTATTTGCGGCGTGTCTTCGGAGGGTCACGTGCAATCAAGGTTTAACGGTCACGTGCTTGTTTAAGGGCTACTTCTCCACCCAATTCCCCCTCCTTCGCCGGTAACCTAACCGTACTTCTTTCCGATCTCCGCCGTATCTAGGTTTTCTCGAACTTCATGGCTTCCCCTGCTCGTTTTGACGATGTAAGTGCTGTTAATATCTATCACCATTGCCTTATACGATTCTGTTTGATCTTAATTTCAATTATGTATAATGCAGGATTTCGATTTCGGAGGTGAAATTGGCGGAAGACAATCAGGTTTTTGATTTTGTTACTGAAATGGTGTGTTGTTAAATTTGTTGGTTTATTTGTTAATTCTGTTTGATTGATTTGTTGTTTGGGAAATGCAGGTAATAAGAGACCATCGCCGGATTTCGATGATGAGGATTATGACAATGATCCTTTTGCACCGAAGAAGGTAATTTCTCATTCGAATCTGTTATGGTATTCTATCTTTTATTGATTGTGTTGGTTTAATAGTTTACGAATAAGTACTTGGAAATGGGAAAATGAAGCAACTTGAAGGATGTTACTGTGTTCTTGCAGTAATGCAATTTGATCATTTTTGTATGACGGGTGTGGCGGTTGAGCTTTAATGTCTTACATGCTCTGTCTTTCTTGTGCATAAAGTTCAAGTACATTACTGATTATTTATACTGGTTTGATTGGGGCAGTTTGTTTGTTGATGTATTGGTGATCAATGGAAGTTGGTATATGTGTGAAGTGAGTTGCTTTGTTTATATTAAAATAAACAAAACATTAAGGGAACATTGCGTAGTCAAAACATTAAAATAAAAAAATTATTAAGGGAGCACAGCTACTCGAGCTTATGAGAGCTCGCATAGGTCCTATTGTAGGTTATATTTCCGCTGAGCTGTCCTTGTAACTAAACTAAATGAACTGTCCTTGTAACTAAACTAACTGGCAGCTGTTAGTCGGTTAGTTTTTTTTAGCAGTTTAGTAACATAAAATGCAATCTATACTGTAATTGTTTAGCAATTCAATTTTCAGCTCAATATACAAAATTCAATTTACCTTAGATTCTTCATACTTAGAATTTGGGTTGGGCCTAACTCAACCTCAAAAAACTGGCTTGTAAGGTAAGGAAAACCCTCACTTATAAATATTTTTCCAGGCCATATCTCATCCGCTGTGGACACTTTTAACATTTACCACCATTTGTGATGTAGGCCAAAACTAAAACTGAAGAAACTGCTTCTGGTGTAACAACAGGAATGATCTTGTCACTTCGTGAAAGGTATGTCTCACCGTAGCTACTGTGAAACATATTGTACTGTGCGTAGATTGAAGTGCAATATTTGGGCCAGTTTTATCTTTAACCTTTTTATTTTCTTCTTCTTATTTTGCAGCCTCCAGACCTGTAAGGAGCAGCTTGCAACATGCCAAGTACGTTTTCCTCTGAAGAATTCACATTGTATAGTTTTCTCCTTTAAGTTGGCCTTGGCCTGTATCTTTTGTACATAAAAGAATTTAAATTTTTGTTGCTGAAGTAAGTATTCTTTTGTTAAAAATAATATGATCTAACACTTGGACACTCACGAGTAGTTTACAATGGAAAGGCTTTAATCTTAATTAATGTATAATTTTTGGATGGTAATGATTTTTAATAGAATGTTCTCGCATCCTTCCTTCATTCCTGTTGCTGTTCCTAATCAGTGTGAATTGAGGGTTGCTTTGTTTTGTTGCACACATGATAGTCGTCATATATATGGTTTAGTTTGACGTTTTTCTTTCTTAGAAGATTTGATTTAAATAACTGTATTTCCAGAATGAGCTTGAGGCTGCAAAGTCTGAGATTCAGAGTTGGCACTCATCAATTCAAAATGAGCCTGTTGTGCGTGCCGGGGCTACTCCAGGTTTGTTTGTATTGTGTCTTTTGCAAGTAGTATATACTAAATATCTGTTTCAATTGTTCAAGATTTAGCTCTTTCTTCAATTTCTGTATTTTAAATTTACACCTGATCAATTGTTTAATCTTTTCTCTTGCTAGAGCCAAAAATGTTGATTGATTATCTTCAGGCCCTGAAATCATCTGAAGAGTCTTTGAGAGAGCAGGTTTTGAATCAAACTTCCATTTTTTCATCAAAATAATACATTATCTATGGACTGGGTTTCATAGACTTATAAATTTTCTCCTGGTTGTCAGCTTGAAAAAGCGAAGAAAAAAGAATCGGCATTCATCAAAACATTTGCAAAAAGGGAACAGGAGATAGCAGAGTTGAAGGTAATATTCTGAGCACAATTTTTTATTTCTGGTTTGGTCTAGCAATTAGCTTGACTGTGTGTATGTTTTTCTTTTTGGCATCCAGATCAACAACCTAAGTATGTTCCCTATGTTTGCCTTTAAGAAAGTATAGTTCGGATAGAGTAGGAATAATTGTGAAGTGAGGTCTTTCTTGGTCTTGCACTCTCTCATTTACATCTAACAACAGAGAACATCAAACTATTTCGTTGAGGTTTTACGATAGTGAACTTAATAATTCTCTACGAAGTGTCTTTTATTTAATTGATGGCTAGCTTTTAATGGCACCAATATATCATAAGATCATAATCATCCTCGAATCCTTTCAGTATGGGTTTGGCTGCTAAAGCTCTAGATGACTAGATTTTGATATATTTCTTTTAGGTTTTTATATCGGATCTAACTCATCATTAAAAACTAGCTTGTAAGGTGAGAGAGGTGCCACTATTTTTATCAACTTTTTTTAAGCCTTGTCTCTTTTCACTGATGGACTTGGGTTTTTCATAATACACCTCCTCACAGCCAGCGCTATTAAGCATGGTGCATGGATAATTTGGTGGGTGACCGATTATTAGAACTAACTCATTTTTACAAAATCAGCTTGTAATTATGAGTGTCACTCTTTATAAACTTTTTTCAGACCAAATCTGTTTTCAATGTGGGGACTTGGGTTTTTCTCAATAATTTCCTATCTATTATTATTGCTGTTATTTTTATTCTTATTATTTTTTCATTTTGGTTATGGCTGTCTGAAACTTTCAGTCTGCTGTTCGGGACCTGAAAGTGCAACTCAAGCCGCCATCAATGCAGGTATGCTTATAAAACATGTTTAAGTGTACCTATTAAAATAAATTTGCCCAGCAATGAATTTTTTTACTCACCGATGCTTTTTCTTTATGTATTCATTTTTAAACCCAGTTGATTTTTTAGATTCTTTTTAGTAATGTTGAACTGCTTGTGAGTTGTGATTAAGTTCCTTCATTTCTTTTTGTTTTTTAGTCTGCATCTTGCTTTGCAGAAATGTGTTTGTATTTTATTAAATGCTGAATTAACATGTACGCCATGGATAATGAACCACATCAGTTGTTTTCTTCTATACTTGCAATTTATTTGTAACCTGTTTGGTTGTTTTAAAATTTCTGTTTGTTTTAGAAAAATAATTGTGTTTTTAATTTGTTAATTAAAAAATAGAATTTTTTTAGAAAAATAGTTGTATTTTTGTTTTTCCATCAGTGACTACATTCTCAATACATTCATTGGCTAAATGTATTATTCTACAATCATTTACAATAACAACCAAGACTTATCCCACTAACTGGGGTTGGCTACTGGATCAAATTCCACCATAATGTTCTATTCAAGACTATGTTTCTATCCAATTCGTTATTCTCGAGATCTTTCTTAGTAGTTTATCGTATACTTTTTCTAGGTCTTCCTCTACCTCTAGTTGTTTGACTCCTCTCCATCTAATCTACTCTCCTTACAACAAAATTTATAGGTCTTCTCTCTACATGTCCAAAAAATCTAAGCATATTTTCTACAATCATTTACAATAAATTGAAAATTTTGAAAGATTGAAATTTGAAATACTAAGTTATCATCTAGTTTTGTCAGACAATGTACTGTTTTTGACTTGTTAAATAAATCAAAAGCACCCTTGTAATTATATCTATAACCTCAACATCACTGGAAGTGGCACATGTTGCATGTACTGAACACAGAACGGGGTCTTGTTTTGCCGTCCCTCAATGCCTCAAAATTGTCTTAGTCTTAGCACACCATTAATGGTCTAGCATTCTTGTCTTAGCACCACTTGGTGGTAAAGTGCTTAGTTTGTTCCCTTTAACTAAACTTACAAAAATTCAATAGCTGTGACAAAGGAGGAATAACATTGAATTTGTTGTTGAAGTGGTTCTTATGTGCTTACACTATCATTGTCTATTCTGCCGTACAGCTGTGGCATCTTTGTTGGCTGACTGACTGTATCAAGTTGGCTATATCTTGCCTTCTATTTTTGTTTTTCTTTTAAAATAATTTTGCTCAGGACTGAAGACCTTGATGTTCTTCGTGATGTATTTTTCAGGCAAGAAGGTTGTTACTAGATCCGGCTGTTCATGAAGAGTTCACACGTTTAAAGGTTTGCAATCTAACTTAACACTCACATTTATGGAATCAAGTTCGATTTATCTCTTTCTCCTTTTCACGGACATAGAAAGGGAGGTGGGGAAAATTGGATGTCATCCTCGAGTTGCACTAGGAAAAAGGTTGGTTCAAGTTGTTACTCGATTTGTCGCTTAAAAATAAAGTGAAGAAAATCTCGTTCACATTATGAACAATGCTGTTCCGTAGCAATAGTGTTTCATCCCATGGCCACTGGGGGAATTTATTATGAATTTTTTTTCCTTGGAAGTCACCTAAGATGGAACAAGACCAGCCTAACACCATAGAAGAGCATATCCAAGCCTTGTACTTTGGATATGCTATGTAAACATGGTTTGGAAAGTGACGAGGGATGGTGGTTTTGAAGGTTTAATTAGGGATTTCTGATGGCATATTAGAATAGGGAAATACCTTTAAATTGCAGAAATATATCCAGAGTCAGCACCACACAATTTCTGAAGCTCTATTGCACATATCTTCTATGTATTGTCTTGATTAATTCTTCTTGTGGCTCAAGATAGTTGATTCCATGTTTCTTTAGTTTCATTTATACATCTCCGTCCTCATTCATCATTTCCTACACATACATTCTCCATTTTAGTAGTTCTTACAAGAGTTCTTGTTTTATTAGAACTTAGTAGAGGAAAAGGAAAGAAAAGTAAAGGAGTTGCAAGATAACATTGCTGCAATAACTTTTACTTCCCAAAGCAAGATGGGGAAGATGCTGATGGCTAAATGTAGAACCCTGCAAGAAGAAAATGAGGAAATTGGAAATCAAGCTTCTGAGGGAAAGGTGCTATCATCTTATTTGCTTTTTATGCCTTTAATTGTCACGGTTTTCCCTTTCCATCCAATTGCTGTACTGGTAACAGGATGTAATTTTACACTTGCATGTGTTCACATACCAATAAAATTAGAAGCTTAATGTGTCTCCTATGCATTTTTTGGTATTCATTGCCTGCTAAATTGATATTGTGTTGCTCTTGTCCATTTCTTTTGATGTGCAGATACATGAATTAACGATGAAACTTGCATTGCAGAAGTCCCAGAATGCACAACTCAGAATTCAATTTGAAGGTTTTTTTGCTGAATGAAATTCATTTTATTATGTTCTGGCTTTTTCAATCCATTTACACTTTCCAGCAACTCAGTAACTGCTGTCATCTTTCATGTCGGATTAATAGGTGCATTTGTATTTTAGTTGTGTTTATTTTCATATCAAACATTATGCAGAATAATAATGGTATTGTGTGTGATTTTGAAGCTATTCATAATAATATGCTGGACATATCACTATATATGTTTATCTCATGATGTTCTGAACATGTTAAATTAGATTTTTGTTAGAAGTAGTTACGTCGTGTTCTCTTGCCTAGAAAATTGGAGATTATTGGGGCTGAAATAATGTGATATTTGAGACTTTGATAATTTGTATATTGATCTAGTTAATGTCCATTTGTGGCCAGCCACACACTTGTAATTTTTGTAAACGTTAATCCTTGATATTGACTACAGGATTGCAGAAGCATATGGAAGGACTGACAAATGATGTGGAGAGATCGAATGAAACGGTTTTTACTTTTCCCCGTTTCTTAATTATATATTATATGCAATTCTCGATGGATTTGGTTATGGATGAATTTGAGAAAATGAAACAGTTAATTGAACTCCCTTAAAACCTTATATAACAAAATTAACACTTAATTTTCTTAAATGGGAAAAAAAGATAATTGCACCCTTCGAACTATTTTCCGTTGGTATCTGTTTCACGAGAATATCGTGTTTGGGATCTTGGATGTTTAAGAAAGAAGTATTTTTAGAATGGTATCATTATATAGCTACAGATTGATAGGATTTGCTTATATTTTGGCTTTCAAAATTATACATTTTTTTGTTGACCATATAAAAATAAATCTCAAAGTGCATGTTTCGAGAGTCTGATTTGTAACAGTGGTTTACCATGCATGAACATGTTCTCACACCAAAACTATTTTGAAATTAACAAGTAACAATATTTTGAGAGCTTTACTTATGGATTTTTCACGCAGGTTCTTATGTTTCAAGAGAAGCTAGAAGAGAAAGATCAGGAGATCCAAAGACTGAAAAATGAACTCCAACAACAAAATAACTTAACAGAGGATGGAAGATCTGAGGAAACTTTAAATAAGAGTGAGGGCGATAAGATGATGAACGAGGAGGCTGCAAATGAATTAACTTCTGTTTAATTTTTTTACATAGGAAACTTTTTTTATGAGTTGCTACCGGTGGTGGTTGTATATTATATTGATTAATCTTGATCTAAATCTTTTTGAAAAGGATTATATTGATCTTGATTTATTCGATTTGATAAACCTCTCTTTTCAAAGCAAACATAATGCAGTTGTGAAATTAATTTCATATCCTGCTCTGCTCCAATTGGGAACATGATCCTCTTGGAACATGATTCTACTTTGTAACATTTTTTCTTTGTATTTAGTTGTTACAAGAAATGACGCAAACACTATAATTAGTTCAGGTTATGTAATTGTTCCCTTGAACCAACCATGACGCCACATTCAAAAGTGATTCTAAACAATTTGTGTTATTTGGATAGTTTGAAGCATAACTGTCATTAATAGGAAAAATAGAAAATCTGTCTTTAAACTTATCAAATTAAAGATTATGTCCAACTGTTGTGTTGAGTGGAATCAATATTAGAAACAAAAATATATCTTTCTCAAAATCCCAGACACCTTTTATAGAGATATATGTACAACAAAACATAGGCTACATTGGTCTGGTGGATGGAGGTATATTTCTCTAGAGCTGCCGCAAAATTAGCCTTGACCCTTTTGAAAATTTCGATGAGGCCATCCCAAGCCTGCACTGCCAGTGTTTCCAACTGGTTGAATAGGTTCCACCATGCCCTTTGTTGAGTTGCCAAGCCCTTCTCCCTGCACAAGGATGAAAAAGCAGTAACTATAGAATGGTAATTGACTATGAAAGAAAAATCATAAAGTCGACTCCTCCAAAGTAAATTAAGTATGAAGTAAGAAAATCAGTGTTTGTTAATAGGAAAAACTTCAACAATGTAATAATGATCAAGAATTTCATTTCAATAAAGAAAAATGGAACATTTTCCACTTGAGAAGTTATCCATACCTCCTTCCAGCCCATGCCTTCTAGAAGTTTCCTGGCATAACTACCCGGTCCAAATGACATCTTCAAGGCCTCTTCTTTAGCTTCTTGAGGACTAGCATCAGGTGATGGTGGCGTATCATAACCACCACCAAGATTCTTCTGTCCTGGACCCACACCAAAGCCACCATGCAAGATTCTTCTTTCTGCCGCACGATCTCTGTATTGACTTTTTATTTGCTGGCATAATAAAACAGTAAATGAGTTGAAGGGAGATATAAATTAAGACTACTTGTTATATTGTTATCCCTCCCCTTTGAGATCCCTTCAGCTTCCATAATCAACAAATCATGACAATTAGAAGACAGTTGTTACATATGTTTTACATCCATGTCTATTACTAGAACTATCATTTATTTACGTTTCTCTGTAAGTTGGACATCCATCTATTATACAACAAAAAGCAGCAAGTAATTGTCAGATATTACACACCTTGGATGCAGAAAGTTGACTTGGAAACATAGGCAAATCCTTCTCTGTAGAAATTTCATTCAAAGTAGATGGAGTACTTTCACCGGACTGGGAGACATGCGCGTTATTTGTATTAGATGATAGCTGAGGAAAATCCCAATCTTTTGTTGGATTGGAAGAATCGTAACTTGATATTGAAGCCACATATCTTGCACTAGGATTTCGCAATCTATACACTTGTCCTGATAAAAGAGCATGGCAAGAAGCCGTATTCAGTCCAGGGAGTACTTCTAGTACTACTACAGAAAAATCCCAATACTGTTTCGTTTAAAAACATCCAAAGTAAGCACCATCCCAATTGCTTATAAATTAGAACTTGTCCATGATTCTAAAATGAAATTTATGTGTAACAAGGCTAAAGAGGAATAAAATTTTTAAATTATATATGGCCGCCTCTCATGTCACAACGTACATAATAGCATTAGCTATATCCCATGGCATGGAGAAAGATATGCACGGGCAAGTATAAGAGCAAAATGCAAACCTGTTTTGACGCGTACCAGATCGAGATGCACTTCACATATCGGAGCAGATTTAAATTTCTTTTCACCAGATGAGATAGATGGATGTCGCTTTGCAGATTGTTTAACCAGTCTTCCAACCAACTTTGCCACCCTACTCTTTTCATCTTTTTTGGAAGCTCTAACCATTTCCCAATCCCACAAGTCCACAGCTGGAAACTCTAAAACCAAATCTTTCCTTGATTCAGTGACTTGACCATACTGAGCTCTCCATTTTTCTTCATCAAACAACATGCCTATAATGGTTTGCATCAAATATGAACATAAGCGGCATGCAATCTCACTCATGGAATGATAAAATTATTATAAAATCCATGCAAAGAAACACTAGCATTGAATAGGGAACTCGAGGCAAAGTTGATTACTGAATATACAAGGAAACGAGCTCCTGTTAGATACTTGAACCTTGTTCTTGTGGTGAACTCATAGTGCACATCATAATGATTTATTTGGCAAATCATTTCTAAGTATATAGAACATAGACTGAAATAGCACGTGCTAGTAGTCGTAGACACAAGCTTTAGGATGATTATTTAGATATGTGAGCAAAGGGAAATACCTTCATCTAGGGTACTTGTATCAGCTATGTGATTTTCATCCTCTGTATCTGGGATCCACTCACCTTCTTCAAGTTCATACATATCACTGTAAGCTACGACTTCATCTACAATTCTTTTATCATCAGCCATGCCGTTTTCATCCTCCAGACCTGTGTTCCATTCGCCTTCCACTTCATAAGTGTTGCTGTAAGCTATACAATGAGAAACATATGCATTTAGGAGTGATCTCAGTTATCACTTTTTTTTACAGAAAAGTTGCGTAGGTTACGAACAAACCATTACCTTCTAACGCGGAGTTATATCCATTGGTTTCCACGGGCACTGTCACTGTATCAGCAGCACTGAGTGCTACGTTGTTGTAGCCAGATAAGTAAAGGTCAATCAGTGTATCCTCCAACCTGTTTGTTAGCAAAATGATTAATTCCCTGAATTTTTTTGAACTTGTTATAATAAAAAAATTAAGAATGTGGAAGGAGGATACCATTCTGATGGTGGTGGAGGGTTTTCACAAGTTGGATTGTTGGTGGAGTTCGGGGCATCTATTACAAAGACATCTACATACTGTAACATTGTCGACAGAACTATCCTTGATAACATGAACATCGACGTTTTAATAAAATAAAACAATACAGTTTGCAGGTTAACATCACTTACCAACCGCTGCTTCCTTGGCCAAGGTTCCGGCATCTTGGTTAGTTTCAAATCCGTAACCGATAAAAGAAGGGCAATTCTCGTTGTTAATGTCATGTATTTCCCAAGGGCTTTCGGGGTTGGTTTCCTTGCACACATATGTTGCTTCACAATTATCCTAAGATACATGCAATAAAACTACAATCACCAACTTGAAAATTACAACTATTCATAAGTTCTATCAGAGATATAATGTAAAGGAATTAGAAGGGTAAACCTACCTTATTGGAATCTAAAGGTACATAATTTCCATCTTGAAATTTGTAATAAACACCATCAGTGGTGCTATAGTACCAACCAGCATTAGGGTCATGATAAAATCCACTACTGCAAATCAATACAAATAAAATCAGAAAAATGATAGTTTCATGTAAAATATACAAGTTTTATAATTGAAATTGATTCATGAGAAGCATGGTTTGAAATGACGGGAGGAAGGAACCTGGCGTGGAAGTAAAGCTGCGAACTTTCGTCCCAAACAAAGACAGAATCGCTATTTTCCGACTTTTGAGGTTCTGGGTCCATAGATTCTGTGATTCAGTTGCTGAATTGCGGTTCTTCCCCGTCTTAAGCCAGTTCTTGAGCTCAATACCAAGCACGCAATGTCTTCGATGAGAAAATATGGTAGACAATTCCTTGGAAGTAGAAGCTTCCTCTGTTTGGTTTCATTTCAAGAGGAAGAAAAAAAAAATTAAGAAAGGGTCTAATGAGAATCTTCATATCTAAAATAATTCAAATAAATATTGCAAACTCACAAAGCTGAAAGTTATTTCATGGTTTTGGGTCTCTTTTTGTAAAAAAATTGCTCATATATGATGTTAGATTCATGGTTATAATTTGGGGTTTTCGCTGGGATGACCCCATAGGAAGTCGGGTAAAGAAAAAACCTAAATTTTTACATAACTCAAATATTTTTTTATAAAAAACATATATTTTTTTTATTTGAAACACAACTTGTGATCACAACTCAACCCAACTCATAAATGACTGAGTAAGTTTGGTTCGATTTTGATCATATAATTGTGGGTTGAACGATGAACTCAACTCATTAAAATCTAAACGAGTTAGGTCAAATTCGGTTCAACCCAATCCTATGTACATCCCTATGGTCTCTTTTAGTCCCAAACTGACGTGATCGTACAATTTTGAACTACATAAACCATATTTAAATCGGATAGGTTCCACCATCTATCTTGAAGTTAGTTACATTAACAAACTCACATCTATTCATCTACGATCTTTAAGATCACCTAAGTAAATATGACAATTGTGCGGAGCGTATCCAGTCTAATCACTCTTTAAATATAAGTTTTAACTTTCATGTATGATCATAATCAATTTACTTATCTAGTACCTACTGACACACTATCTAACTTAAGTCTTTAAGATGTTTCTTTTGCATGTACCCCCTTCATCCAGATAAGTAGTGAAGCTAAAAGTATGAGAGAAAATTACAATGATACGAATGATAAAGCGAATTCCACATCACATATTAGAGTGACTCATTTTGCAACAGCGCCAAAAACTTGATCAGTAAAATAGCAAGCGTACTATTTTGCCTCTGTAGTAATAATAGGGAAATTCCCCGAATATCGATCTCAAGGACTGCACGTTAATATCGAGTTTCAATAGTGGTTCAATTAGACAAAAACTATATTTGGATGTTTTGATTTGCAATTAAAAATTAACAATAAATAAAAATGACAGAAAATTGACTAAGTGGTTTTAACAAATATGAGAGCATGCTAGGGTAAAGTGTATGATTTGCCCTGTAATAACCTGAAATTTTGATTTCTTCAACAAGTTCATAACCTTTAATTACCGCCCTTTAGATTACTTTCCCCTAAGTCCTTTGTGGGAAAATCTTTGAACATTCATCCTAAATCCTAAGTCCTTAGAGAGTTATGATGAAATCAAGCCTTTATGTTATCAAGAGTTAATCGGTAACTATAGGGTATCCCTAGTCCTAGGTGATATCTACTACAGTCTAATCGTACAAAAACCTTAACAACCGCTATCTAGCTGGTTGTTAATCGTAAATCAATCTTGTTGGTCCGACAAAGAAAGCATAAAAACCTTGTACAATTAAATTAAATAAGAAAACAAATATATTGATGAACTCAAAAATTCAAAATCATTACATAATCAAATCAGGGACACCCCCTAGCATTAGGGTTTAGTTACTCATATTGTTCAAAGAAAACAAAATATAAAATAGAGACATTACAAGAATTGAGATGAAAATTGATCTTCAATCGCTTCCGTTCATGAAAACCTTCTTCTCTCCCAAACCCTTGTTTTCTCCAATCTTCAATCGTGTCTTCTCCTGGCCAAAAAGTCCTCTAATTCATCGTTAAAACTCTTCTAAATACTGCAGACTCACTTAGGTTGGTTGGAAGTACCCAAAATGCCCCTTGGGTCAACACTTAATAAAAAATCACAAAAATCAGCAAAATCAGCGTTTTAGCCAACACTGCCCGTGTCAGGCAACACGGGTGGTCGTGTTGGCCCTCTGAACTTAAATTCTCGAAATCACTCCCAGCACTGCTGACACGGGTGCCCGTGTTAGGTAACACGGGCCGTGTCAGCCCATAACTTTAGAATTTGGATTTGAGTTCTTCAGCAAAGTTGTAGCCCTTTTCGTTAGCGAAATTTTGCCGTCGGAACCGCATCATTCCGAGTTACGAAGCTCTAGTTATGATCAAAATACTACACGCTTGTCACGATGAGAAACATGCTGAAAATTTCCATATCTCACACTTGCTAACACGAGCCGTGTCAGCCCCGTGACTTTCATCTCTTTTGCATTTTCTTGGCCACGCTTCATCCTAACAAGGCCAGTTTCAAGTGACACAGGCGGTCGTGTCAGACCTCATGTAGCTTGATTTTTCACTTCCTTCGAAACTCCCCTTTTTGTAATTTTTTGCATTGATTTGTCTCGATTTATTCCTTTGAGCCTGCAAACAGTAAAATACACAACCAAAGCATAAAATGTAGAAGAATGAAGTAAAACACTTGACAAAATAAAGCAAAGAAGACTAAAATCAACGGTAAATAAACGTGTAAAAACCACTGATCAAACTCCCCCAAACTTAAACTGTTGCTTGACCTCAAGCGACAATTACAAGAGAAAATGACCTTCCAGGCACACCGGTGTTCATACGTGAGATATCCGTTTGTATTGATCAAGAAACAGTTGGTCCGGTATTCACATGACGCGGCGAGTTTCTGCTAGAACATTAAACCTTAAGCTCCCCTTTCGGATACCTCTCCAACTATTCTTTGCACTTAAGTCTCTTTCCGATTTTCCTCCTCTTTCATTCGAACAATCACATTAAGGCACTGCATTTCTTATAATGATCATCTCATGCATGAGACGAATCAAGGCTTTTTATTTTCTTTTTCTGGCACCAAACGAGAAACATTTGCTACTTCTAATTACCGATGAAAATTTCAAACTTTGCAGTTATATATTGTCCTTTTTGGACGACGTTTGGGGATCAACCTCCTTTGGGCTGAATAACCGAGTGAGGGTTACCCAACTTAGTGAGCTGGTTGCCTTTTACCGCCTTTTCATCATCTGGTGCCAACTTTATCAATTTTTTTCTCAACCAGTCATCATGCATGTGAATCTGAATTATGCCAGACTGTATCAATAAACTACTCGAGGAGTACTTCTCAGGAGATAAATACTATGATGCAAATCTACACGTTAGACTCGTATTTCTTTCAGGGAACCAAGGGTGTTTAAACAAACCTCTTCTTGTCACATTATTCCAAACTTCCTGTCCTCAGACAATCCTCCCTTCATCTCTATATATTATTCCCGATCGCTCTTTAAGATCAAAACTCTTCAACAAAAATTAAAATTTCGGTCAAAATTTGGGAAGAACTCAATGTTTGGTTTTACACATCATAACAAAAACATATAAAGAAAAATGCAAGAGTAAATCCTCCCCCAAACTTGAACTAAACATTGGCCCCAATGTTTCAGAACAAGCCCGAGAGGGGTGACTCACAGAGGGTAGTGCAACTCTAACTGCAGCTTCCTAGCATTCACCAGAAAATCCCCCTTTTTATTTCCTGAAACAAAAAACAAGCAAACACAAAAAGAAAACTAAGTTGTTAAAAGCATGGTTTGCCTCCCACGAAGCGCTTCGTTTAACGTCGCATGGCTCGACGATCCATTCCCCTTGTTAGGGTGGCATATATGACACAAAGAACACATCATCTTTTTTCTTTCTTTTGTTTGGTAGCAATCTCATGAACTTAAAGTATTGATGATGTTGCTGCCAAATTCATTTTAGCTTGATTTTATTGAACAAGGCATAAATGTCTTCCAGTACTTTGTCAATTTCTTGTCTTTCATCCGCCTTGTTGTAAAAATAGTTTTTGGGGATACTCTCTTGTTGAAGATTTTCTTGTTGGGTGACCACATCTTCACAAATTGTTAAATTTGTGGTTTTATCCAAAACTCGATCATCTTCAAGTTTCCTTATTTCTTCTTCCCCATATTTCTTTTTTACCTCAAATTCTTCTATTCTTACTGCATCCTCTTCATCTGATATTATGCATTTTTATTCTGGTTCCACATATTCTTCTTCCAACTCTAACTTTCTCCAAATAAACCTATCTGGATAAAACTTAGCTTCCTTACATTCATTCATAAGGATTCTTACCTCTCTCTTATATGCTTTAAAAAATTTAGTCGCCTCTTCCAAGGTGACTCCTGAATCAGGCGACCAACATGCAGAAGATACAGGTGACAATGTATCAAAACAATACATAGCTACAAAACTCAGACAATTTGTTAGTAGCAAAGTATAGAATAATTTATGAAACAAAAATAATCAGACTTTTTGTTTCTTTTTTGTTTATAATAAAATCAAATTCAAATAAACAAAAACTGAAAACAAAATTTTAGTTGACGAGCAACAAAATTTCAATTGAACTAAAACCAAAACTCTATATTTTGGCAGTCCCCGGCAACGACGCCAAAAACTTGATCGGTAAAATAGCAAGTGTACTATTTTGCCTCTGTAGTAATAATAGGGAAATTCCCCAAATTTCGATCTCAAGGACTGCACGTTAATATCGTGTTTCAATAGTGGTTCAATTAAACAAAAACTATATTTGGATGTTTTGATTTGCAATTATAAATTAACAATAAATAAAAATGACAAAAAATTGACTAAGTGGTTTTAACAAATATGACAGCATGCTAGGGTAAAGTGTATGATTTTCCCTGTAATAACCTTGAATTTTGATTTCTTCAACAAGTTCATAACCTTTAATTACCGCCCTTTAGATTACTTTCCCCTAAGTCCTTTGTGGGAAAACCTTTGAACATTCATCCTAAATCCTAAGTCCTTAGAGAGTTATGATGAAATCAAGCCTTTATGTTATCAAGAGTTAATCGGTAACTATAGGGTATCCATAGTCCTAGGTGATATCTACTATAGTCTAATCGTACAAAAACCTTAACAACCGCTGTCCAGCTGGTTGTTAATCGTAAATCAATCTTGTTGGTCCGACAAAGAAAGCATAAAAACCTTGTACAATTAAATTAAATAAGAAAACAAATATATTGATGAACTCAAAAATTCAAAATCATTACATAATCAAATCAGGGACACCCCCTAGCATTAGGGTTTAGTTACTCATATTGTTCAAAGAAAACAAAATATAAAATAGAGACATTACAAGAATTGAGATGAAAGTTGATCTTCAATCGCTTCCGTTCATGAAAACCTTCTTCTCTCCCAAACCCTTGTTTTCTCCAATATTCAATCGTGTCTTCTCCTGGCCAAAAAGTCCTCTAATTCATCGTTAAAACTCTTCTAAATACTGCAGACTCACTTAGGTTGGTTGGAAGTACCCAAAATGCCCCTTGGGTCAACACTTAATAAAAAATCACAAAAATCAACAAAATCAGCGTTTTAGCCAACCCTGCCCGTGTCAAGCAACACGGGTGGCCGTGTTGGCCCTCTGAACTTAAATTCTCGAAATCACTCCCAGCACTGTTGACACGTGTGCCCGTGTTAGGTAACACGAGCCGTGTCAGCCCTTAACTTCAGAATTTGGCTTTGAGTTCTTCAGCAAAGTTGTAGCCCTTTTTGTTAGCGAAAATTTGCCACCGGAACCGCATCGTTCCGAGTTACGAAGCTCTAGTTATGATCAAAATACTACACGTCTGTCACGATGAGAAACATGCTGAAAATTTCCAGATCTCACACTTGCTAACACGAGCCGCGTCAACCCTGTGACTTTCATCTCTTTTGCATTTTCTTGGCCATGCTTCATCCTAACACGACCAGTTTCAGGTGACACAGGTGGTCGTGTCAGACCTCATGTAGCTTGATTTTTCACTTCCTTCGAAACTCCCATTTTTGTACTTTTTCGCATTGATTTGTCTCGATTTATTCCTTTGAGCCTGCAAACAGTAAAATACACAACCAAAGCATAAAATGTAGAAGAATGAAGTAAAACACTTGACAAAATAAAGCAAAGACGACTAAAATCAACGGTAAATAAACGTGTAAAAACTACTGATCAGTAGTCGACTCCCACGTGGCCTACTTTCTGTCGATCTGCTTCCACATCCTTGGATCCTTACTTAAGTGGACTTTTTTTAGCTTGTAGCCCATACAAGTGGTTCTATAAATAGAACCCTTGTGCCATAGCTTTCATTTGATAAAATTCGATTTTAAACCCTAGCCATATTCTCTCTCTCTCTCTCTCTCTCTCTCTCTCTCTCTCTCTCTCTCTCTCTCTCTCTCTCTCTCTCTCTCCCCCTCTCTTCATTCGTAGCAACTAGCTCTGAGATTGAAAGAACTCTGTTTGTGTGGAATAAATGGAGGAGTTGTTCTTGCATGTGATCTTTCAACTAATTCTGCCGCAAAGGTTTTAATCGATACAAGAGGTGCCTGCTTCTATCATTGATCATGTTCATTTGTAAGGATTGACATAAGGAAAATTTTGTTTACCGCTGCATATCGTATCACGATTTCCCTTCAAGAATAATTTGGCATACACGATATTAAAGGAACTCTATAACCAACCAATATGTGACCAACATTAGAACCTGAGATAACAACTCTTACCAATACTGAGATGTAATGGTTTGGTACTCTGTTGGTTAACTCTTCGTCTTAGAAAGATAACAAGATTCTCTTCTTTTTGAGATTTGATTATTGTTAGCCAGTTAGCACATCTATCTCTTTCATTTCTCTCTTTAGGGGTGAAGCACTTTTTGTTTGGAATTCAAAAGTCCACAATGACGATATGTGGATGTCATCCAAGTTGTTGCGTTCCATAATTCGTCTTATGTGGGGGCATTGATATGCTTGTTTTTCCAATAACATAGACTTGCCACAAGGTGCTCATGATGGTGAAAAAATCATCCCATCGACTTAATGTTCTTCTAAACATGACCGACGCGCTCAATGTTTTCTCTAGTGCCACCTACATCACGACAATAAAGGTGTTCTTGGTCCTTTTATTGCATAAGAGGGTTTCACACTTTGGGGGAGGAGTGTGGGACCATATATAGAGGTTTCAGGACTTGATGACTTGAAACTCTTAAGATGGATTCTTCTGAGTTCTTGAGTAAGAAAAACGTCTCTGAATTGAATTTGTCGTGTCGTATTTCCCTATTCTTTGAATCCTTTTAGAAGAACATTGACTTCTTGGTCAAGAGATAATTTTCGTTTGATGTTTATCAGAAATTTGTCATCAAATCGAAGATAGCGTAGAAACATTTGAGAAGTCTCCCATGTTCAACCTTAGATGATATGAATAAACTTTTATCTTCTTGTATTATCATGACAAACTTTGATATAATCACATTTTTTGTATAGTACCCAATGTTGGGGGATGTATGTCTAAACATTTTGACAATTAAGTTAGTGACAATCCTCCGTGCAAGGTTCATAGTTTAGAATAATTAATGTATTTGAATAAGCATCACTTGTTAGACTTTATTCTTAGTGTTTAGGTCCTATACTCTTTTTCGAGGCCTTACATGACTTTATAGCAAAACAACGATGAAACAAAATAATGACGGTGAGGATGAATTCACAAGTAATTAAGTACTACATATAAATTTAGGGGGCAACTTCTTTACCCATCTCAAAAAGTTGGGTAGTGTACCTTCCACCAATCACATTGCATCATTTAGTTTTATTTTATTTAATTAATTATTAAATAATATACTTTTTTGTTGTTTCCAAGACTTTTTACATTGAAGGTAACTTTACCCAACTTTTTGAGTTGGGTAGATAAGAATTCACCATAAATTTATCCTTAAAATGATTCTAAAAAACAATATCAATGGTAACCAAACACATTCTTTAAATGTAATTAAGATTAAAAATTCAATCTCTATATTCATGGAAGTTATTGTTGATAAATTTACATTCGGTTAACGTCTACTTGTGGAGTTCAATCATAAACAAACACTAAATAAAAGACAAATAACTAGAGCAAGGCTAAAGTCTATAAATATATGTAGCCTTTCTAAGTTAACCATCAAATTAAGCTCGTCTACTACCTCATTTACATTACAAACATTCCTACAAGTTACTTATCCCTGTCATTAAGCTACTAACCTAGCTGAATCTCATCAATCACCATGGCACCACCAAGCATAACCAAAACCGCAACCCCCCGAGAAGTAATAAGCATCGTCGATATTGGTAATGGCAACTCACCCTTATTGTCCATAACCTTAGACCAATCACGTAATTTCCTTGCAAATGGCCACCCTTTCCTCACCCAAGTCCCACCTAACATAACAACAACAACAACCCCTCCTTCCTCTTTTCTCAATCTCAAATCCAACAAAGACACCATCACCAACAACAACATGTTGCAACAAGGTTGTTTTGTTGGGTTCAACACCACCGAACCCAAAAGCCACCATGTAGTTCCACTCGGCAAACTAAAAGGAATCAAATTCATGAGCATATTCCGGTTCAAAGTTTGGTGGACAACTCACTGGGTCGGAACAAACGGACACGAGCTACAACACGAAACACAAATGTTAATCCTCGACCAAAACATCTCCCTCGGACGACCCTATGTCTTACTCCTCCCAATCCTCGAAAACTCGTTCCGAACCTCACTCCAACCCGGTCTCAACGATCACATAGACATGTGTACCGAAAGCGGTTCAACACACGTCACCGGTTCCACCTTCAAAGCATGTCTTTACATCCATCTCAGCAACGACCCTTACCATTTAGTAAAAGAAGCAGTTACAGTAATCCAAACCCAGTTAGGAACATTCAAAACTCTCGAAGAGAAAACACCACCTGGAATTATCGAGAAATTCGGTTGGTGCACGTGGGATGCTTTTTACTTGAAGGTTCATCCAAGAGGTGTACGGGAAGGTGTAAAGTCTCTCACAGAGGGTGGTTGTCCTCCAGGTTTTGTCATCATCGACGACGGTTGGCAATCGATTTCTCATGATGATGATGTAAATGATGATGATTCAGGAATGAACCGAACCTCAGCCGGGGAACAAATGCCATGCAGACTTATAAAATATGAAGAGAATTATAAATTTAGAAAATATAAGAATCCTAAGAATGCAGCGAATAAGGGTTTGGGTGGTTTTGTGAGGGATTTGAAGGAAGAGTTTAGTAGTGTTGAGAGTGTTTATGTTTGGCATGCGCTATGTGGGTATTGGGGTGGGGTTAGACCTAAAGTGCGTGGTATGTCCGAAGCTAGGGTTGTGGTACCGAAGTTGTCTCCGGGGGTGAAGATGACGATGGATGATTTGGCGGTGGACAAGATTGTTGAGAATGGTGTGGGGCTGGTGCCGCCAAATTCGGTGCAGGAGATGTTTGATGGGCTTCACTCTCATTTGGAGTCGGCGGGAATTGACGGTGTTAAAGTTGACGTTATCCATGTAAGTCTTCTTCTAAAATTCTATTCCTTGCAATTTTTTGTGCACGTATAGTTTATGTAGGTGCGTCGGT
The DNA here is from genome assembly GCF_029867415.1 of Vicia villosa. NCBI lineage: Eukaryota > Viridiplantae > Streptophyta > Magnoliopsida > Fabales > Fabaceae > Vicia > Vicia villosa. Next base: position 97,726 of record NW_026706163.1, on the reverse strand, counting down.
GTGTCATGATATGAATTATATGAGAATTAGAAATGAGCACGTTTTGTTGTTGTTGTGGTCCTAACGTATGATTTTACTAGGTGATGAAAAGGTTAACTACACTTTGGAGATTTTATGTGGAAAATATTCTGAATCGTTTATGGTAATTTGGTTGCATTTGTTTTGTTTTAGTTTGCAATAATAGTTTTACACGACACTGCACTCCGAATACCATTAACTTAGATTTGTTAGCGGTGGTTCATTTCATTTAAATTTGTCTACTAGTTTGTGACATCATTACAATGGACCTCAAGTTTAATTAGTTAGTAATACAAGAACAGTGTACATATGCTAGCTGGGTCTAGGGAGTACATCATTATACATAATGGTTTTTATACATACAGCGTACAACCGTGTTTCTTACGTCCCACAATGAATGCCGCAGCATACTATTTCATACAAATTAAGAAATGTGTAAAAAAATAAGAAATAAAATATCGTTTTTACTGTTGTACCCTTATCATGTATTGAGAATGATGAACTTTTTATTAATTAGAGGGTAGAATTGGAAAAAATGTATTGAAATTGAAATTAATCATTCATTTTGAGATATCATTTTATTTCAAATGAGTCACTATTGTAAGACGGATGGAGTAATGATAATGATGTACATGTGGATAGTAATAAGTCAATTGTGAGTTGGAGTCTCACATTAGTTATAAATATGAAAAATTAAATATTTATAAGTGGAAAACATATACACCTATCACCTTAAATTTTTTTTGAGCATGTTCATTTTTTTTTTCTGTTGTTACTATTAGGGTCTAAGTTTAACACAACATTTGGTTTCTTTGCATTTTGCAGTTACTTGAGTTACTATCAGAGGAATATGGCGGAAGAGTTGAACTTGCAAGAGCTTATTACAAAGCACTAACCTCATCAGTGAACAAACATTTCAAAGGCAATGGTGTAATTGCCAGCATGGAGCATTGCAATGACTTCTTTCTCCTCGGCACGGAAGCCATATCCCTCGGCCGCGTAGGAGACGATTTCTGGTGCTCTGATCCATCTGGTGATCCAAATGGTACATACTGGCTCCAAGGTTGTCACATGGTACATTGTGCCTACAACAGTTTATGGATGGGAAATTTCATTCACCCAGATTGGGACATGTTTCAGTCCACTCATCCTTGTGCCGAATTTCACGCCGCATCAAGAGCTATCTCCGGTGGACCGATTTATGTTAGTGATTGCGTTGGTAATCACAATTTCAAGTTGCTCAAATCTCTTGTTTTGCCGGATGGTTCTATCTTGCGTTGTCAACATTACGCACTCCCTACACGAGATTGCTTGTTTGAAGACCCTTTGCATAATGGCAAAACAATGCTCAAAATTTGGAATCTCAACAAAGTAAGACTCAATAACATCTTATTAGTTTTTGTTACTTATACTATTTTATTGACAAATTATATATGACGAGCGCATTGCACGCTAGTATTATATATGATATTGATTTTTTTACAGTATGCGGGTGTTTTGGGTCTATTCAATTGCCAAGGTGGTGGGTGGTGTCCCGAGACACGGCGAAACAAGAGCGCGTCTGAGTTTTCACACGCTGTGACATGTTATGCAAGTCCCGAAGACATTGAATGGTGCATTGGGAAAACCCCGATGAGCATCAAAGGTGTGGATGTTTTTGCTGTGTATTTTTTCAAGGAGAAGAAACTGAGGCTCATGAAGTGTTCTGATAGATTGGAAGTTTCGCTTGAGCCATTTAGTTTTGAGCTAATGACGGTGTCTCCAGTGAAGGTGTTTTCGAAAAGGTTGATACAGTTTGCTCCGAATGGGTTAGTGAACATGCTGAACTCCGGTGGTGCGGTTCAGTCTCTGGAATTTGATGATAATGCAAGCTTGGTCAAGATTGGGGTGAGAGGTTGTGGAGAGATGAGGGTGTTTGCGTCTGAGAAACCAGTTTGCTGCAAAATCGATGGAGTTAGTGTGGAATTTGATTATGAGGAAAAAATGGTGAGAGTTCAAATTCTGTGGCCTAGTTCTTCAACGTTATCCTTGGTGGAGTTTTTATTTTGATCCCTCATGGGATTAACTTGAGATCCCATTTGTGTCTCTGTTTTAAAGTACTTTATATAAGTGTAATGTGTATCTATTTCCATTTTTAATTAACTTTGTGTGTTTGTTATAATAGGATTATGCATATAGGTAGTTAATTAGTTATTTGTTTGTGAAGTAACTAAGTTACTTGAGTTGTAAGCTAACTATAAATTACCAAAGTTTGTCACTTGCATGACAACTTAAATATACTTGTTGTATGCATAATAAAAAGCTAATGGAATTTGATCAATTCCTATCAATTAGTATCAAGAGTTTGGTTAGGTTTCTTGTTCACAAAACATAATCTTTTGGTCGTTGTTTGAGTGCAACCCTCTCCTTCATCTTGTTTGTGTTCATCAAGAACTCATTAAGATCTTTCCTCCTTCTTCCTTTTTTGTCCTCCATTTGTTTCTTTGCAATGGATGTGAATTCAAATTTGCACCACCTTCCATTCAAAAGTTTGATGGCTTATATGATGATCGAAAAAACCTTATGGAATCTTGTTGCGATCTAAGAAGTATTGGAGCTTATTGAAAGATAGTGTCAGGGTGACTCTTACATATAATACACCAGAGCAAGTGAAAGTTGTTGCTGATAGAAGGATTTGAGACTTAAGGGTGAAGAACTACTCGTGGCTCTATATACTTAACAAATATAGTATGTTTTGATGATAAGAAATGAAATAAAGCAAAATTATCATAAGCATCGTAGAGTGAAGAAAAAGGATTGAAGTAAATCAAAATGTGAGAAGGTTTCGATGTTTGACGCAAGAGAATTAAATGTTAAGAACAACATCAAATGAGTTGAAGTTTAAGCAGGCTCACATGTGATCCTGTGCCTTAGTTGTTTATATTTGTTTAAGATCATTAATTTGAAATATGTGTGAGTAACTTTCAAAGTACTAAAGTAACGTGTGTGTGCGTGCGCGCACACACATAACTCATTTTTTCTTAAACTTCGTCTATTTTTGAAATATTCTTAGAAATGTTTTTGGCCCAAAACTAATGGATTAAGAAGCGTACTTAATCAGATAAGAAGTAAAAATTCTCTCTTTAATCGATTAGGACATTTGTCTAATCGATTATGAAGCGAACTTGCCTTATAATCGATAGAAAAGCCTTTTAACCGGTTGTGCTCCAAATCTAAAAGTTTCTTTCTTAAAATGTTAGGTCATAATCGATTAGCATCGTAGGCTAATCAATTAAGAAGTGGTTTTGGCACAAAATTCATTCCTTTTTTGGCCAATTTTTTACTATATAAGGAGGACTTGTTTTCACTTCAAGATACATAAGAATTCTAAAATATTTGTGTTCTCTCTTACCCAATCTCTTCTTAAGAAACTTCTTATACACTTAAAATTATTTTAGTATTGAAAAAAAGAAATATTTAGTAAGAGTTGTTCTTGTGTAACTGCTATTTAAATTTATTTGAGTTGTAATTGTACATCAAGTGTGACATTCTCTTGTAACTCTGATATAACTATAAAGGTTGCAAGTTAAACCTAGGTAAAAACTTAGTGTAGAAGGTTGTGAGTTGATCTGGTCATAAAAGCTCAAGTTATTAGTGTATCTCTTATGGTGTGTTTGGTTGTGAGAAGAGATTGAAAAGAGAGAAAGAGATGAGAAAGAGATAAGAAAGAGAGAAGTATGAGAGAAATTAGATAGATTTAATATATTGATTGGTATAAGAGAGATAGAAGAGAAATAGGAAAGAAAGAAGTTGAATGATTTAATAAATTGACATAAAAGTCCCTAACTAAAAATCTAATCTTTGTAATAATTTTTTTGAAAAAAAAAACTAATAAAAAAATTGTCAAAATTTTAATTGATAGTTTTGTTAATTTTTATTATTATCCGGTTTTTAAAAAATATTTATTTTTTTATTACCTAATAATCGGTTTGCAACATTTACTTTGAAAAGAATTTTTGTCAAATTTTATTTAGCAGTTTATTGTTATAATCTTATTATATTATTATTTATTATTATACAATTAACATGATTTGTATATAATACACAGTAGTGGTACAAATGAAAAACAAGGATACATAACAGTGGTACAAATGCAAAACGAGGGTATAAACGGAAAGATTGACAAATAACATCCATCTGTTCCATTTCTCCTCTAAACAGAAGAGATTGCAAAAAGATGTGGGCCCCATATATTTTAAATCTCTCTCTTCTATTTCTTTGACAACCAAGCAAGAGAAATATAGCATTTCTCTTCAACTTCTCTCTTTGCTAATTCTCTCTTTACAATTTCTCTCAAACCAAGCATAGTGTTAAGGAGAAATCCTTAGAGACTGAAGTAGGCCGCATGGTTTAAGGCCGAACTAGTATAAATCTTGGTGTGAACTTTCATATCCCTTATATCTTTATTTACTTTTTATATACTATTTTGCGCTTAAATATCTGCTTCGTCCCTTTTCTAAACTTGAAGTAAAATCAATATTTTTCTTAAAAGTTTTTGAAAAACCTTTTTATCATAAATTACCCCCTTTTTTTGTTTGATGCCATTTGGTTAACAAGTGTCATCAAAGTCTAACTCCTGTTATAAGATGATTGTCTCAAGAAGAAGGATGACTTCAAATGATTCACTAAATAAACCTCCATATTTCAATAGTGAGGGGTACACTTATTGCAAAGAGAAGATTAACATATTTATATAAGGGATAGGTTGTGATATATGGTAGGGGTGGCAATAAAATTCATTAAGAGAATATCCATCCAATCCATCCAATAATTTATCCATCCAATCCATCCATTAAGCAAAAAGAAAATTTAATGGATTAGTCCAATCCATCCATGAAACTACATGAATGAATTCAATCCATCCATCACATTTTATAAATCCATTGGATTTTAATTTATTATTTATTAAATTAATTTTTTACTAAAAAACATGAAAAATCTAAAATTAAACAATTTCTTAACATTTTAATTTCTCACAATATTCACAGCCATTTGATTTTATTTCCTATATCATAATGTTAAAAAAAAAATTGTTGATTCTGACAAAATATGTACGGATCAGGACATAAAACATCAACAACTTGTTTTTTTATTTACTTACTAGTATACTACAGTACCCACATACATTTAATTTAGTATGTATAGAGTGGTTTATTTTCTCCTTAAAAAATTTAATGATGCTCAGACTTAGATGACTTTGTCTATATTAGTATTAACATTAAAATTGCTTAATTGTTATGCATTGAATTTATTTAATTTAACCTTCACGTTAAATTAGTTTAACTGGTATGTGCATTGAATTTTAATTTTCTTTTTCATAGAATAGTTTATGGAGAAGTTAGTTGGTTAGAATTAGAAAGTTAATAGTAAAGTTAATTAAGACGTTAGTTGATTAGAGTTAGATACAAATATAAATATTTATAATTTAAAAATTTTAAAAAAAGTTTCATAAAAAAATTGTTTTCCTAAAATTAAATGAAAATTTTTTAAAAAAATATTTAACTTAATTTTACGGATGGATGGGATGGATTATATCCCTTGGTGGATGGATTGGATTGGATTTTTTAAAAGAAAGTTTAGTGGATTGTTAATGGATTAATGGATCATTTTGATCCATCCATTAACAATCCAATCCAAATCCATCCAATCCATCCATTTTGCCACCCCTAATATATGGGTCGTTATTAAAATTGTGTAGTAAAATTTGAAAGTTAAAACTATTATCACTAACGCTCTTGGTATTGATGATTTTTTTTTCACATTGCAATTCTTAAAAAGAAATGTGGGACATCCTTCAAGTTATCCATAATGGATCATTCAATGTAAAATGGAATATGACAAACACTACTCATGAGTAAGAGGAGTTTATGATGAAACATTACTTGGTAAAATTACTATGAGTGACAACGTTTAGTTGTGTAGGACTGTTTGAGGGTTTTAGGGTGGTTGTGATGTTAGAGTAAGCTCACGCATGAATGATGAGAAGCTTGATATTTAGATGATTTCTAATTTTATTGAATCTCATACCTCAACTCATTGGATGCGGTATTTATAGAGGTTGATTGAGCCTAGATCTCAAGACTTATGGATGTGTTTAATGCATTCTTTTCTAAGGAGGATGGAAGGTGGAACCATTACTTCCCTATTACACAAGATAACATAGTTTCCTTCTTTGACCGCTGTTACGAGTAAGGACACGCCATTCCCCACATTTTTATAAAGGGGTGATAATGTAGGCAACGGGCTTGTGTACTAGACAATAGGTGCACACTATGATAAATAGGCATGCACTGTGATAAATGGGAGCATATTATGATAAATGAGTGTGATAGTGTTTACGGTGATTTCCGGTAAACAACCGCTAGTCTTCCAAACTATAATAAATATGATTTGGTTACTCGCAGGATCGACTAGATTGATCCTAGGACACATAGTCAAGAAGATTGTCATCAACGTTCATTCGAACCATATTCATTATTTGTCTTCTTCAATAAGCGTTGTTCGATTAAAGAACCAATAGTCTTGACAATCACTTTGTTATATATAAATGTAACTTCAGCGAAAAGATAAGTAACATAACATAGAAAATTAAAAGGACTATTGAAACGTAAAGAATCTTAAACTGCAGAAATGTTAAAGACTTTGAAAGTAAATAACATGAAAGTAATTCGAAAGTAAATGACATTAAAGTAAAGATACAGAAATGTAAATGGCAAGAAGTAAACGAAATGCAGTAATTCTGGAAGATATTTAAAAACAAAAGATAATACACATGTATTAAAATGGTGGTGTCATACGTACATTTTCTCAGCGAACTCTTTCTCTTAACGCTTGATACTTGAGTAAATATGTGAGTGATTTGTACAAAATGAACACACAGAATCCTAACATTAAGACTCCTATTTATACTAGTTTCGACCTTAACGGTCCTATACTAATCTGCTGCCACGTTTCTCATAAGAACTTCTAGCGATGCCATCTGTTACTTGGACAGTTACGAAACCGTCTTCGAATTTCAAATCTTCCCGCCTGAGTCTGTCTTCGACGCGTGGCAGTGTATTAAACAAACACTACGAAAAAACACGCTAAGTAGTAATACTTGAATATATTTATAAATTTGTCTAAGTCCCCGAAGACACATACTTTTCACTAGCTTTCAGTATTCATTATCTTCATAGTGAACTTAGAAATCTTTACTCTCGAAGCATGACCATCAGTAGCCATTCTTTTATTTTTAAGGGATGGCCATCAGTAACCATCTTTCCTTCGATTTTCTACTTCTTCGAAGGATAAATACTATAAAACGAAATCTTCAGCTAACAGATAGTTACACTTGATGTACAATCATAAGTATAAACATATTAAAACACAGAAAACTCTATGACTTAAGAACTTCGAAGAATGTACAATGGTAAGAAGTTCTATGTTAGATTTTGCTCTTTGTTTTGACAAAAAAACTTCTCTTTTTCTTGTCAAGGTGCATTATTGTGTCTTTATCCAAATATCCACCTCCTTTTATAGAGTTCCATGAAAGGTTTGTTGGAGAGATCTTCAAGCACAAGAGAGACATTGTAGAGAAACATCAATAGATCCGTTGCAAAGCTTCCTCAAATGGATAATACCGTTGCAAACTCATTTTAACTTCCTTTGCTACAAAAGGAATTATCAGTTGCAAACCTTAGAGCTTCTAGGATTTTCTACTGAGTTATCACGTGACTAGAACAGGAAAAATTAACCTCAGAGTATGATAGCGACGTGCAAGGACTTCCTCGGTTCTTGAGCTTTGACTGGGTTCAGGTTCTGGTCTTTCAGAGTCTGAGTCTTTGCTTCTGATCCTTTAGACTCTGACTCTTCTAAGGCTGGCTTGTTCAGAGTCTAGAGACACCAGGTTTTAATCATCTTGATCAGAAGTTGATTCCTTAGAGTCCGATCTTCAGAATCCACCTCTTAAAAGCTTTGCTTTGAATGTTCAGCGTAGTTTCAAAACTGACTTTTAATTAGTATATTGATCTTTGTACCTGCACACTTGAACACACACATTAGTCTACCCAGTTGTTCTTCAAATACTTTGTTATCATCAAAATCCAAGGGATATGGTATAAACCAATTTTGTTCCAACAAGTTCATCAACCTTCAAGGTGCTTAAATCTTGAGCTTCTTTAATACTCGTTAACTTTATGTCAAACTTCTTTGGCAAAGATCTGAGAATTTTTCTTACCAACTTCTTTTCTGACATCTTTTCTCCTAATTCAAATGAACTGTTATCAACGTCACGAAGTTTGATATTAAAATCAAATATGGATTCATCTTCCATCATTCTCAGATTCTCAAACTTAGTTGTGAGAAGCTTCAACCTTGACATACATACTTTGGATGTGCCTTCATGAGCAATCTTGAGAATCTCCCAAGCCTTTTTAGCTTCAATACATGTATTGATTAGTTTGAATATGTTTTTGTCAACACCATTTAATATAGCATTCAAGGCTTTATCATTTGCAAGAGCTTCATCATCTCCATCTTTGGACCAATCAGCTTCAGGCTTCAAACTTGTTATACCATCTTGAGAAGTAATCACACAATATTTCTAACTTTTAATCACAACCTTCAAAGTTTGGTCGTCTATATTTGAGAAAGGAAACCATCTTAACTTTCCAATAATCATAATTGGAGTTGATAAGCAAAACAATGAATAAAAAAATATAGAGCAATTATCCTTCAACATCAAGCTTTTGAGACCATTGTATTCCCATTGCATGTTAATTACTCTGCCATAGTCTTGACCACGTATCCTTGACAAACGTAACTCATATTTTGTAAATAATGACTCTAAAGCCGATTTCAGTGTTAGGGCACTAGCATTAGCAACATGAACAACGCCAAGAAAACACTCAACAACATGCCCTTTCTTATTCACATAGTGTGAAGCCCCAACCATTTATTCCTTAACTGAGATAGGCGTTTCTTGTCAACAGAAATAGGCGTTTCTTGTCATTATAAGATTTCGTTCTTTATTGATCTTTGAGAGTTCCAAGACTGGTGACTAACGTCATAATCATTGATGACCCTGTTTCCGAAACGTCTTGTCATTTTCAAAGATGTCTTCTCATAACTTACATTCCCACGTTTTAACCTTACTTCTTGATCATTACTCCTACATACTAGGAGTGAAGCTAACTTTATTCGACCGCCGTTGGATTAAATCACCAGCCGCCACATGTTCTTTGGATTTTACCCAAAAGATTTAAAAAGGGTTTCCGTTAAACCTTTAAATACTTGGTCTTGCACTTCTACACAACCTTTCATTCCTATTTCTTCATCTTCTTCAAAAAACCAAACATCTTCAATCTCTTCAAAATCTCACTCTCTTAATCAGAAATTTCTCTATGGCTTCATCTTCAAATGTTCTTCAACCTGCTCTGAAGCTCCAATCAACAACACGGTCTGGGGAACAAGAGCACGTTCAAAACCCTAACACCGAAGAAATACGCGCTATTTACGCTTCCCAGGTAATCATTCCCTTTGAACTTTCTGGAAAATCTCTCGCTTTTATGGGTCCATTACCAGGTGAAAATATCCCATCTCTGAATAAATTCTTCCCTGCTTATTACAAGACTAGACCATTAGTTAGCAAAATTAGGATAGATGAAGATGGCTGTTCTCCCTCAGGAAAATCCGCTAACATGGAAGAAACTCCAACTGTAACTCCTTTAGCTTTAGCGAAAATTAGGTTAAACTATATGACCAACTCTGTAAAAGTGTTTAGGTCAATTCCTTTGGCCAAAGATCCTGATTTGTACTATGCCTGGTTAGAAAAAGTAGAGAAACAGAAAGAATCCTTCTGGAAATCGTTAGGAATATACGACTCGATTCAACTGTCAAAGACAGGTTTAGAATACAACCAACCCATGTTAGTAGCAGCGGTTCACTTTTGGGATGCTTCTCACAACACTTTCCATCTCCCCTGTGGAATGGTGACCCCTACTCTTTTTGATGTGGCTGCGATTACAGTACTTCGACCAACTGGCGAAACCTTCGATCCTAACGAAATGGATAATGATACTATTGGTTTTAATGACTCACAAGTCACTTATACTGCATTCATCCAGAAGCATCATATTACCACTGAAACGGCAGTATCCGATGAAGAACATATTGCTTTTCTAGCGCTATGGCTTTCACGATGTGCCTTCTGCTCAAGATCTATTCAAGTTGCAAAGAGATACCTTTGCATGGCTAATCAGTTGCATGCTGGAAAAAAGCTCAACCTTAGCCAACTGCTTTTAGGGTCTCTTTATGAAAACCTCAGCGAAGCTGCAACCCTCACCAAGAATTTCAAATCCGGTAGTTTACTTTATGCTGGCCCTTTCTGGCTATTACAACTGTGGCTTAATGCTACATTCGAAACTCATCTTCCCTTTCGAGGAAACGTCAATGAGGAGGATAGCAAAATCAAGAATCGAACTATAGAAGGGACCAGGTTAGCTTACCTAACTCCAAAAGAAGAAATTGGAAAGCTTCGTGAACACTTCTTGGCGTATTCAATGATGTTTGCCCGGCGTAACCAGTTCGATCCTTCTATGGCCCCCTTTGTACACAGAACAATAGGTCCTGAATGGTTTACTCGAAAATTCCCATCAACATCTCAGGATCAACAAACTGAGTCTATGGAAATTTGGGAAGCCTTTCTGACTCCAAGGTTATTTTCCCATCGCCTTCGACCATCAAAAGGTCAATGTATTCTCATGTGCTACCAACCAAATTTGGTCTCGAGACAGTTTGGGTTGGCTCAAATAAAACCCAAGTGTTTATATGAGAAAAGAAACCATATGTGTTTCCATACCTTGTACTTGACTGAAGAAGAATGTAAAACAAAAATCAACAAATACGTTGGCACCACCAATCTTCCTCCCGTCTCATTCGAACCTGCTTTTTATTCTACACCAGACTTTCATCAATGGTGGACGGATTATTATAGCTCCCAAATCTTTGATGCTGATAGCCTTGCTCAAGAACTAACTGCAGCTTTTACTGATGTGCAGGAGAATTTTCAAAAAGGTACTTCAACTCATATTAAAGAAATCCAAGCTTTTCAAAAATTCTTTGAAACTATCTACAGGCCTGATGATCTTAGTCGGACCGTTCGTGAGGCTGCAGTCATTTTGCGCGAAAAGTTTTCCGCCAAACTGGATAAGTTGAAGTTGCCCTCGTATGTTCGACCAGAACTACGTTATGAAGTGGCTTTCAAACTTAATCCTCCAAAATTCCCTCCACTATCAAGTGCTGATTTTGGTGTGGCTCTAAGTCCTCCTTTCCCAGACTGGTTCGTGTGTGGGAATGCTCTCAAAATTCTTCGAGAGAGTACCAAAAAACGCGCTGAACGAGTGGTTCCGACTAAGCATACCTTGGATACTTTCAAAGGACATCTTCATATAGATCTTAAACATGTTCGTGTCCTGACCCCAATACCTGAAGGTTTGGATTAAGACAATCTTTTTGACTGACTTTTCTTTTCTTTGCTGATATACTGATTTCAGTTTCAACTACAGCTGTTGCACGAAGGAGGAAGATCAAGGAAGCTTCTGCCCAAAAAGATTCTGGGACATCTAAGAGCAACAAACCAAGTGAAAGTGATTCCATCGTTACTGGAAAGAAGCCCACGGTACGTACTCATCTCATATTCTTGATTTTGTACAATCTGTGAGTAGTATCCATCTTACTTATCATCTATTTGCCAGAGCTCGAAACCCCCAACAGGTTCGAAGCGGAAAGCTTCCTCGACAGCTGCCTCAGATGGCGAAGATAAATCCCCTCCCCAAACTAGACAAGGACACAAGAAGAGACAAAAAGCTGTTACCCCTTCAAGAAAAGGGAAAAGGATAAGCCCCTCTAAAACTGTTTCTCCTGGTGATAAGGCGTCCTCTGAAGAGTTTCCTTTGAAAACTGCTAGTAATGCTTTCGTTGTGGAAAGTCATAATTCAAGTCCAGACAATATCCCAACCAAGGTATTTGGGTTCCACCCCACATATTATCTTATGATCTTAACCAAATAATTAAACTGACATTTACCTTGTTATTGCAGGAAGACGCTGACACTGCTACTTCAGGTTTCAAGGACCATGGCTTTACCATTAATGTTGACAAACTTTACGGTAATTGTCAAACTTTAACTTTCGTCAACTAAACTCCTCAAAGGCTTATCTTTATGACTAACTTTGCTCTGTTTAACATAGGTACCTCTCAAAATCAAACTCATGTTCTCTCGCCAGTCTTTGAAGACGTTAGGCCAATTGCTACCATATTGCCTAATGAACCAGTCGAAGAAAGTCACTCCACTGACGAATCCCCACCTACTCATCAAGACAAAAATTTGGAAGAAGATCACCCATTCTCAGGCAGCGACAATGTGAACCCCCAAACACATGACAGTGAAGATACTGCGTCGGAGCAAGATGCTATGGAAGAAATTTCTCAACCAGAAAAACAAGATCCTCAAGGGACTTCGACTCTTGATACGAAAACCATTCCTGAGACAACTTCGACGCTTGCCCCCGTGAAGCCTACTCCTTTGGAGCTGGAACAACTTAAGCAAACTGATCCTCTTAGTTTCTTAAAGGCCATCATGGATGCGAATACTTCTTCGCCTTCGGAACTTAATGTCTCTCCAGCTACAACTGTAGAATCTAGTGATAAAGAAGATATTCCTAGCCTCCTCCGGCAAATAAAAGAGAGATTCTTTGGGGTCAATCTTGTAGACGTCCTCAACCGGGAACCTATTAAGAGTCACAACTTAAATCAACTTCTAAAGAAGGTAGATTTGCTTCAAGTTTCCACAGAAGTTTAAGAGGTAATTGTTCTGTTAGGCTCTCTACTCGAGCAACTCCAGGCCAACATTCTTCGAAAGCAAAATGTCGAAAAAGAGCTATCTGAGACAATGGCCTCTCAGGACTCTTCATGGAACTCTGCTGTGGACGCAACGAAACAAGGTGAGGCCCTCAAGCTTAAACATTCAGAAAATCAGAAGGCCTTTGATGATTATGAGAAGAACATCAACTCCTGGAAACAAGAGATAAAGGCACTCGAGGACAAGATAAAAGAAGCTGAACGTTGTCAGGCAGCCATACAAAAATCTAACCAACAAGATTTGCTCGAAGTGGTGCAGTCGGGAATTAGACATTTCGAGACTGCACAAAAATTAGTGCCAAAAATCGAAAGATTGAAGAAACAACGGGCACTAATTGAGCTTCGTATGTCTTCGTGGGAGACTCAATACTTGAAGATCAAAACGGATCTCCCTAAGGATTTTAACTAGATGTTTTCAGTCCTGTTACTTGTTGCACCTTTGTTTTGTAATCGAAACTACTGTAGACTCATAATATTTGTATGCTTGACTCCCATTTATATCTATAATGTTTTCCAGCATTACTTTTAGCGAATCTAAACATTTCTGCCAAAATATATCTTTAGATTCTCTACAGTGCTTTTTATTTAATGCAACGTGTAGAACCTGAACATCTTTCGCAGCATCCTTGCCTCTAGACTTGACGTTTCCCCTTCTCTAGCCATAATCATTATTAAACAGTGACGTCACTTTCTCCAAAACGTCGGTTTAAGACGTGCGTGCATCAGTTTCATGATTACTTCTCAACTTCCAAGGGCGGGAAACGGCGGAAGCCATAACTTCTTTCTTTGGAAAACCAACCGCAGTCCAATCACTCATTAACAATTAAAAACCACCCTTCAGTATTCCCAGTCTATATAAAGGGTCAAATATTGTCTTCATTTCTTCATTCATGCGCTTTCTCTCCAAACCAAACACAGAAAAAGAAAACATACAACTTCTCTCTCAGAACACCTTTCTTATCTTGCAATGGCTGAAACTCTCTTCTTTAACGACATCAAAGCCCTCATCAGAGGCGAGTTCAGACTCTCTGAGGATGAACTTGTTCGTCATTTTATCAATATCGAAAACCTCTTTGTCAACCAAGAACTGGACTTCTATTTTGAAGAAGTCTTGGAGGGTGCTATTTACCCCAACATGGTGGCAGAATTCTGGATGAATGCGTCTTTACGCATAGATCCTGAAGGTAGGACCACCATTGATTCTGAAATTCGACATGCTCGTCTCAGCATCACTCCCACCACTATTGCCAACTGTCATACCCCAATTTTTGACCTAAGATACCACCTCATATCATCTGCATATGCATCACTTGCATCTCTAACAAATTGCATAGCTTGTGTTTGCTACTTGTGACTCAGCAGGATTTAATCAGGAAATCACTCATCAGTACAAGTAACAACCAATTAGGGTTTTGTTCTCCCTTCATCTCAAAAGAACTATCTTCATCAATAATCAACATTTGGTCCTCAGAGATTCCACTTCAACAAACTCAACAGCTTTGAATCGACTGAATTAGGGTTTTGACTGAAGGCAGCACACTCCTGACTTTTGCTCAGAATTTGACCTAATGACTTGGGACATGACCTCAAGACCCCAAGTACATCATTTTGACCTAATCTATTGGCTCAAGACATCTCCTACACAAAGATTGATCAGACAAATCCTCAGATCAGAGTTTTGAACTATCAGGGACTGAAATCAGGGATCACATTTGGGAAACCCTAAAAATCCCCAGGAAGTCAATCAAAGGTTTCAATCATCTTCAAATAATCCCTATGACAACATCCAATGGAAATTGTGTCTCAATTCAAGATCCACAGTCATCAATTTCATCAGGTCGACAATTAGGGTTTTTGACCTAATTCATCTGAACAACTGACTTTTTAATCAGGACATGGTGTCACAACTCAAACTATGATTCAATATCCTCCAATACCTCAATATGATCCATTCATACCATTCATATGGTGAGGATAGCCTGTTTCATTTGAAATCTCCAGAAACGCGATTCGTCTGAAAAAGTCAACTGTACAAGATCACCATTGACTTTTGGGGAATTTTGGTCAACCATGACTTTTGAAGTTTTAAATCATCAATATATGATATATGAAGTCATTTGATCAAGAAAAATCAAGAAAATCAATCAAGAATCAAAAAGTCAAAGTTTGACTTTCCATACTTAGAAAATTTTCTAAGTGTTTTTCAATGGTTTTTTCCAAACTTTGGAAGGGAATTTCTCAAAATTTCACCTACAAACTGAAAAAAACTTCCAACATGAAAGTTGTAGATTTTGATCCAATAAACAACTTTGACACATATAAATTTTTTCCATAAGATCAATCATTTAAGAGATATGGTGCTTCAAAGTTGGTACTTTTTGAAAACTTCACTTAAAACTTCATTTTTCTCAAAGTTCATGGATCTTTTTCACCCATTTCCTTAAAGGTCTTGAAGAAACTTTCAACTAGGGTTTTGAAGTGTGTAATATGAGCTTTCCAAAATGTCCAAGAGCATGAAAAAATATGGAGTGTAGCCATGGTTTTGAATTTTGACATTAGTGAACTTTTTCACTTGAATTTTCACCATTTTTCAGTAAGTTTCAAGACTACATGACCTATAATCCAAGCAATGATGCATAGAAGCAATGATTGAATGATATTTTCTGATTTGAAGATCAGAATGGAAGAGGATAGGAAGCTTGGAAATTAACCACGGTTTAGTTACTTTTAACCATATGCATTAAATGCAAAAGATGCCATTTTATCTCTTAAGCCAAGTCATCATTCTTGATCAACTTGCAAGAGCTTTGTATTCAGAAACTTTGGCCTATAAATAGAGGTTCAAATCACTCTTCAATTCACACCAAAACCTCACAATTATAGGTTTTCTCTCTTCTTTCTTAGAATGCAAGTTTCTTAAGTTTCAAAGAGGTGAAATTCTCAACCTCTAAACCTTTGAAGTTCTGACCAAAGTGATGGTTCTAGCAACTCATAAACATCATATGGGATGTGTTTGAACCACTCACACACCCCAAATCACCCCAAAACTCAGATTCACTCTTCAACCTCCATATGAACACATAAAGAGCCTTATCATGCCAATTTTCATTCCAGATCATTTCTGTCCAAATTAACACTTCCCACACCTCACATATATCACATATAAGCTATCTAAACACTCACCACCAACCTGAAACATCAGAATCATAGAACTCGATTCACACTTAGGCTTAACTGCAGATCGGGTACCTCCAACTACTCCAGGTGTTTTCAATCCACTCCAAGCATCCAGACACCTTCCATATGGTTCATTGAAGCTGTCCAGATCAAGCAACAACATCTGTAACACCTCCTTCGCAAAATTCAATCTCCAGCTTGGCCGTTTTTGAGGTAAGTGTTCATGAACTTCAAACTCTATCATACATGCATCATAAATGCAAAACTGAGTTACCATCTTGTTTCTGCACCATCACTGAATAATAACCCTCAATCAATTGCATCATATCATGATCATACACGATTTCACAAAGATTTTTCATATTAGGGTTCTTCGTGTTCATCAGAGGATTAATCATCTTAGAGCAAAAATAAATGAAATTAAAGGTCATCATCATGTTCCTCGTCCAAAACCGAGTGAGATAGACCCTTTGATCGATCAAAACAACACAGTTTTGAAGAAATTTGAAAATCAGTTAGGGTTGTGTTCTTGGCGCCAGATTTGGTTTGGGAAATTCAAATTCTTGATTTAAAATATATTTTATCAAACGCGTATGTTTAACAAGCCACAAGCGTGGCTCAGTTGGTCCATGTTTTGGCTGGTGAGAGAGAGGGCGTGAGTTCAAGCCCTAGTGGAGACAAAACCAATTTTTTGCAACCTATTTTCTTTCATTTTTTAACAAACTTCACCAATTAATTTAACCAATCAAAATTCATTATTTTCACTTCATTTTTTTTACACTCTTTATTTAATATACATATTTTGATAATATTAAAAAAAATCACAAAAAAGGATTCATTTAATATATTTTTAATTGAGTTTAAAATGACATGTTTTAAATGTTTTTAATACTTTTAAATATTGTTTTTCACTTGATTTTTCAAACTTAATCACTTGTAAATATTTTTGGAGCAAACCCTAATCATCTAAGTGTTAATTGAGGATAACCTCTTTGTTTATTTTGATTAATTTGATTCCTTTCAAAATTCAAATCATTTTAAAACAAGCGATCGCGATTCTTTTCAAAAACGATAAACCATTTCTTTTTGATTCTCAAAGGAAACTATTGATTAAATCTTTTTATTGATCAATTGATTTTCAAAACGATGTGGGGCCTCTCGGATATTAGAGAGTATAAGACCCACTCTTTTTTCTTTTATACAGTTTTTCTTTGTACAGAAAACTCTTTCAAAACGAACTTTCAAACCGTTTTTCAAACGACGCGTCTGCTTTTCAAATACACCATGGGCCTCCATGTAGGTATAAGTCCCAAGCCCCTTTCGTACATACCAATTCCCGTACATGAAATTAGGTATTTCATTGTACGCCTTTTTGTACATACACATTTTTGTACATATCTCAATCTGTTTTTCTAAACTTTGAGTAACAAACCAAAAATGAAGGTTTCTTTAAATCTTCCCAAAAATATCATGGGCCTCCATGTAGGTATAAGTCCCAAGCCCCTTTGTAAATACCTGTTTACATAGCTTTGAATAAACTCAAGTGGACCTCTCCCCGAGTGTGAGTCCCGAGCCCTGTGTATACAAATGGATCATGCTTACAGGTATATTTCCTTCATAAACTCCATTATAATACACACACTTTGTCATATATAACTATTCATATAACTGTTCATATTTGTTCATGTACTTGTTCATGTTTGTTCGTACTTGTTCATACTTGTGATTGTGTTATATATACTTGTTCAACTTAGTATAACACTAGGTTCCCCATAGCCTCCTATTGGGCTTCGTGCAAAGAATCTCCCCTAGTTTAGGTTAGGACATAGAGTATGGTTTCCCGGTGAAATCGCTCTAAGAGCTCAAACCAACTATACCATGCCTCCCCTTGGGCTTTGTACAAACGAGTGACCCTCCCATAGCCTCCTCTTGGGCTTACAATGCAAGGACCCTGGATTGTCCCTCCTATAGCCTCCTCTTGGGCTTACAATGCAAGGACCCTCGGATAGCCTCCTCTTGGGCTTCGTACAAGGACCCACAGGCTTCTTATAAGCATCCCAAATATCCAAAACAAATACCCTAGGAGATTAGACATTTTTCATCTCTATGCTAGGAGTATCTCTTCTATATCATCACAAACAATCAATCAATCAATCAAACTTTTTTGCCACAAGGCTGGCTAATCAATCAAACTGTTTTACCACCGTACTGGATGATTAATCAAAGTTTTTGTCACAAGGCTGACTTCATTGAAACTTTTGCCACGAGGCTGGCTGATTAATCAAAACTTTTTGTCACAAGGCTGACTTCATTAAAAGTTTTTGCCACAAGGCTGGTTAAACAAACAAAAATCAAACAGATGTATGTGATGATATAGATTAGATACATCTAGCATTTAGACGACATTTGTCTATTTTCCTTTGCTTCCACTAGCATAAGTGGGAACTACGATTGCTCTGACTTTCTCAACATCCCTTTGAGAATACGTAGGCACAAGGTCGATCCTTGGCGAGCAAAACAAAACACAAAAAACCATTCAAACCTTAGCACCCATAGACCCCGAGCTACAGATGCTCTGATTCCCTCTAAGGGATATGTATGCAGAGGATCGCGATGATCTTTGCGAGCATAATCAAACAAACACCTTAGGTCCCACCTATTTCACAACAGAACCTTCACCGTAGCATAGAATAAAAAACAATAAAGAATCCTATAGAGTACTATAGATACGTTGGGTGCTAATACATTCCCTTCGTATAACCAACCCTCTTACCCAAGATCTCTCCCCACTTTTAGGTTATTGCAGCTTTTTTCCTTTTCCTCTTTTGGAAACAATAAAAAGTTTGGTCGAAACAAAGAAAAATCATTTTTTATGAGCACTCGAGCCCAAAGAAGGCATCAGGTGTCTCATCCCACAAAAAAGAGGAAGAAAACGGTTTTTCGCCCGCGACACCAACCTAATAAGATGCAATAACTCTGGTGCAACTTTTGATGACAACAGTTTCAGCATGACTACTCATCTCATGTTGAGAACTCTTATGGACAATGATCGCTTCAGTGCCAAAGTCATCAGGATCTGGCACCAGATGCTCGTGGGGAACTTCCAACCTCGGTGGATCGATGAAAACAACATCATGGTTGAAGACTTGGAGTTCATCCTCTGTGGTCTTCGAGGGAGGAAAATTAACATTCCTTTAATGATCTTTAAAGGACTTGTTAAAGCTGTCTCTATCGGTGTTGACCGTCGAGGGAGTGTGACTTGTCTTCCCTACGGGAGACTCCTCAGTTACATTTTCCTGAAGAAAGGTGTAGTGAGGCGGATGCGTGGCTCTGGAGCCAGGGATATGTTCGAAGCTGAACCTTCGCCTGTGCTGTCCTTGGAAGGCTTGGACCAAAGGATCAACTAGCTAGTTTTTCCTTAGGGTTTTTTTTTCTTTATTTATATGCCCTTTTTTTTTTCTCTTCTTTTTTTTTTTTGTAATCTTGGATCCTGTTCTTTGGATCCCTTGTAATGCATGTACTTCCATGCTTTTAAATGAACAACACTTTTGGTGTGTCCTTAGACTCTCTTCCATTTAAAATTTATTCTGATCGCAAAGCCATTTTGATCAACGTAGCGTATATGTTTTGACACATGCCTGACCATTTTGGCTTTTCGTAGTACCCTGAGTATCTACGTTTTTGCAATCCTTACTTCGTACATACTTGGTTTATATCTCTTCAAATATTTCCCGTTTACTCTTAAGATCCTACGATTTTTGCTAATTCTTCAATTTCGTAAGCATTGTTCGAGAATACTTTCAAGATTCCAAAGGGTCCTTCCCAATGTGGGGACCATTTACCAAGTGCCTGATTCTTTCGATCTATAGGTAAAATAACTTTCCAAACTAAGTCATTATTAACAAAAGTTTTACCTTTCACCTTTTTATTATATGCTCTGGACACTCTTTCCTTTTGCCTTTTTATCATTTCCAGTGCCCGAAGTCTGTCTTCGTCCAAATCTACTAACTCATTCATCATTAACTCCCAGTATACGTTGGGAGGAATGTCTGCTTGTCTTTGTATTCTTACCGATTGCAAACATATCTCAATTGGGAGTACTGCATCATGTCCAAACGTCAACTGGAAAGGAGTTGTATTTGTGGCTTCTTTTGGAGATGTCCGACAAGCCCAGAGCGCTTGATCTAAAGTCTTATGCCAATTCTTAGGTTTCTTTCCCACATGTTTCTTAATAAGGCCGATTATTATTTTGTTTGCTGCTTCAACCTGTCCATTTGCTTGGGCGTAATAAGGTGTAGAAGTAAATAACTTGAAACCTATTTCTCTGGCAAAGTCTTGCATTTTTCGTCCAGTAAAGACTGATCCCTGATCAGTTGTTATACTTTCTGGGATTCCAAACCTATATATAATGTGTTTCTGAATAAACTCAATCACAGCCTCTTGATCCACATTTGCCAGTGGTATTGCTTCGACCCATTTTGTGAAATAGTCTATTCCTACCAAAATGTACCTTTGACCTTTAGATGACTTGGGGTGAATTTCTCCAATCAAATCTAATGCCCATCCCCTGAAAGGCCATGGTTTTACTATCGTACTTAATTCGTTTGCTGGAGCGTGTTGGATACCTGCATGTTCTTGGCACTCTTGGCACCCTTTCGCAAACTCTATGCAATCCTTTAACATCGAAGGCCAATACATCCCATAACGAAACAAGAGCCATTTCATTTTGTGCCCTGCTTGATGTGCACCACATGCCCCACTATGTACGTTCGACAGAGCCAAATATGCTTCTGCTTCACCCAAGCATTTCAACAATACCCCTTCAGGAGTTTTCTTGAATAATTCATTTCCCATCAAAAAATATGACAATGCTCTATACTTGATTCTCCTGTCTGTATCCGTCGAAGGGTTTTTTAGGTAGCTAATAATTGGACTCCTCCAATCTGTGTCTGCCAACGAGTCTATATTTAGTACTTCGAATTGTTCTTTGTTGGCATAACCCAATTGTGAGTTCTCTAGATCACTTGGCGAAAGTTTAGTAAACATTGCTCTTCCTCTTACTTCAATCAATTCCTCCAACTTTTCTTTTGATACTTTATATCCTGAAGCTAATTGTGCCAAGTCGTTTGCTTCCTGGTTATTCACCCTTGATACGTGTTTTAATTCCACATATTCGAATTTCTTGAGTAGCCTATTTGCGATGACAAAATACATGATCAAATTCTCTTTGATACACTTGTACTCCTTTGTCAATTGTTTGATGACCAATTCGGAGTCTCCTTTAATTTCGACTCTGGTTGCCCCCAATTCTAACAAAGCCTCAAGTCCAGCAATTAATGCTTCGTATTCAGCTTCATTGTTGGAGCATAATGGACCTTCGATTTTAAACTTGAGCTTTGTTGGAATTCCATCAGGAGAAATTATCAATATTCCAACCCCAGTACCCTCTCTATGCGTTGAACCATCGAAGTATAACTTCCAAGGTTTTAAGTCCACATAATGCTGATGATTCTCAACCACCGCATGGTCAACAATAAAGTCTGACACAATCTGACCTTTCATTGCCTTGAGAGGCTGAAATATTAATGAATATTCAGTAAGGGCCAAAGCCCATTTGCCAATCCGACTATGTAGTATTGGCTTAGATAACATATGTTTAATAACATCACAATGAGATGAAACGTAAACATCAACTGGCTTTATATAATACTTAAGTTTGATACAGGAGAAATACAAACAAAGGCAGAGTTTTTCTATATCAGTATATCTAGTCTCTGCATCATTGAGTACTCTACTTAAGTAATAAATGGCTCTCTCGATGCCATTCTCATCCTCCTGGGCAAGCATGCTGCCTATTGTTTTATCTGATGCTGAAATGTATAGGCGCATGTGCTTCTTCCCATTTGGGGGAGACAGAATTGGTGGACAAGTCAAGTATTGCTTTATCTGATCGAAAGCTTCTTGATGTTCAGCACGCCATTCGAATTTTCCTTGCTTAAGCCGAAGTAGAGGTGAGAAAGCTTGCGTGCGTCCATTCAAGTTAGAGATAAATCTCCTTAAGAAATTTATCTTGCCCAATAATGATTGTAGTTCTTTCTTCGTGGATGGGGACTTGGTTTCCCTAATGGCTTTCGTCTTGTTCTGGTTAATTTCTATGCCTTTTTTATGGACTACGAACCCCAAGAAATCACCTGCCTGCACAAAGAAAGCACATTTAAGGGGGTTCATCTTCAAGCCATATTTCCTCATTCTTTCGAATGATTGGCTCAGATGATCGAGATGACTCATACCCGAGGTAGATTTTACCACAATGTCATCTATATACACTTGCATGAATGTTTCTATAAAGTCATGAAATATAGAATTCATTGCTCTTTGATAAGTTGCCCCAGCGTTTTTCAAACCAAAAGGCATCACAACCCATTCGTAAGTGCCTATTGCCCCTGGGCAACGAAATGCTGTCTTGGATACATCATCTTCTGCTATAAAAATTTGATTGTATCCCGAATATCCATCCAACATGCTCAAATGTTCAAAACCTGCGGCTGAGTCTACTAGCATTTCTGCTATAGGCATGGGATACTCGTCTTTAGGAGTAGCTGCATTAAGGTCACGAAAGTCTATGCATACTCTTAATGAGCCATTCTTTTTAATTACAGGTACTATATTAGCAATCCACTCAACATACCTTGTAGTTTGGATAAATTTGCACCATAAGAGTCTTTCGACCTCTGCTTTAATCTTCGAGTGAATCTCTGGCGCGAATCTTCTGGGAGTTTGCTTTATGGGCTTCTTCCCTTCTTTTATTGGTAATTTTAGTTCGACTAAATCCCTTCCTAGACCAGGCATCTCATCATAGTCCCAAGCAAAACAATCTCTGTTTTCTTTCAGCATTTTGATGACCGTTGCTTTCAATTCTGGCTCTAGTTTCGCGCTGATATATGTTATCCTTTTTTGATCATTGTCTCCAAGATTTACTTCTTCAAGTGGATCTTGGGCCAACATCTTTATATTCGGCGCCATTGGGTCTTTTTCGAACCCCAAAGGTTCCTCGTCGTATATTGCATCCAACCTTTGGTTTGGTTCTTCTCTTATGATCTCTTCGTCTGGAGCCGCGTGTTCAGGGAGTTCGAAACTCGCACGTATCTCCAATTCTGTTATTCCTTCTTTGGTTAAAACTGCATCTATCTTTGTATCTG
Organism: Vicia villosa; assembly: GCF_029867415.1. Classification (NCBI taxonomy): domain Eukaryota; kingdom Viridiplantae; phylum Streptophyta; class Magnoliopsida; order Fabales; family Fabaceae; genus Vicia; species Vicia villosa. The sequence goes on along the minus strand of NW_026706163.1, from coordinate 74,393 downwards.
ATAGTTCGGCTTCGAGAGCCGCTTTCCTTTTGTTCTCGGCCACATAGGCCGAAATCTTTTCGAAGAACGAAGACTCAGACATGATTAATGTCATCGTCCCAGCCTGTTGGCCGTACTGTCGGATAATTCTCCAATGGTGCTGTATCTGGTGGACCATCCATGATCTCTCTATCCCATTGGAATCCATTTGGGTGTAAAGTTAAATAGTACAATGCATTTTTATTTGGGGTATACATCTCTTCTGCAGCATGACAAGGGCCTATGTTTGCCAGGTTCCTGTCGAAGTTGGTTTTGTTCACCTGGTTGACCTCAGCCATGTAGTAACTCTGATCACCTTCGATATTCTCCACTATACCATCTTCTCTCCAAATTTTCACCCTCTGATGCATTGTTGAGGGCACAGCTGCTACCCCATGAATCCATTCCCTACCAAGCAAAAGGTTGTAGTTTGCCTTTGCTGGTATAACCATGAACATGGTTGGCCTGGTAACTGAGCCTACTGTCAAATTGACTTGAACAACTCCCAGTGTTTGTCCTATTTTGCCTTCGTAGTTAGATAAAACCATGTTATGTGGCCTTATATCCGTATCGAACATACCAATTCTTTTTAGCATGTATTGAGGAATTAGGTTCACTGCTGCTCCCCCATCAACTAGGACTTTATTAATGCCAACGTTCTCAATCTTAGCCCTGATATAGAGTGGCTTCAAATGATTTCGCATACCCTCATCAGGCCTTTCGAAGAAAGCATTCTGTTATTCTACTGCACCATTATTCAGTACATAGTAACACACAGGTTTGTGTTTTGTCATTTCTTCGATATCAGCCTCTTCACAGTCTTCTACTTCAGTTTCCTGATTAAACTCGTGAGGGAGTACGGAAACAACATTGCAATTCAAGTTTATAGATGACACTCCATCAGAATCAAAATCGTTTGTCATTCTATCCTCTTCTTTCCAAGAATTTGAACGCATCTTTTCTTCTTCATCCAAGAGTTTTTCAGCTTCGAATAATCTGCGTTCCACCGGAGGTTTGTTTGACTTTGCCCCCTGGTATGGGACTTGGTTGCTACTAGATTCTCCAGCTTCTCTTGTCCTGTATTCCTTCTGAGCCTTTTTTATTCTCTGATGCCTTCTCCACTGGGACCGAGACATAGGATTTTTTCCTTTGTAATTCTCCAATCGATACGCCTCTCGATTTGGTCTTTGAAATTGTTTCCTATATGCCATTGCAGTTCTACCACCTTGGTCCCAACTTCGCCATTTGTTGGTTCTTGCATCATCTTGCACCCACCTATCCCTTGGCGCATCTGTAGGGATTCTGAAAGTTACCCTTCGAGTTCTGGGGTGTGGGCTATCAGGCCTCTTTGTTGGAGTCCATATGTCGAAACCGTACAGGTTAGGACGCAACCCCTGGGTTTCTTGACTCATGTAGCAATACACACGTTCGAATGATCGTGCTAGCATTTCGTCATAGACTGCCCCACATCTTGGGCAGAGAGCAACTTCAGTGTTTTCTTTGTGGCATCTGACCAAAAATCCTACCAAGCTTTCCTCCATCTTTGGGTACAGTTGTAGTAGGGGATTTGGCTCTCTTCCTGGGTGTTCCCACCTTTCGCGTCGAACCCTTTCGAAGTTGGCTTCGACCCTTCGATTCAGCATGATCGAACACCTTGGACACATCCATTGCTTACCACCATTTCCCTCGTGGAAATTCCAGAGATATTCTTTGAGGCTTTCGGTTCTTGGAGGAACTTCGATGCCCCCATTTTGCCTCGTCAGCCATGTCTCTAGTTCGCCAAATTCAGACACTGGTCGTCTGGCGCTGACCATGTTAACCGCTGCTGGAGGAACTTCAGAGATATGAATTTTCTGGAGTTTCATCCTGAGGTCTTCAGTGGCCTCACTGTTTTCTTCCTTCGATGCTTCAGTTATTTCTGTCTTGGAAGATTCTTCAACAACAGTGTTGAAGACTATTTCACCTTTTAGGCTTTCAGTAGCCTGCTTTCCATTGAACATTGCTTTAGTCTCCACAACTTCAACTTCAGAGGCCTCCACCATGTTGATATCTTCTACCTCGCAGAGGCTAGCGTCAGCAATGTTTAGGGGATTGGTATCGACCCTCATATGACTCTTGGTCTTGTCAGCAAACTTCAACCTTCCATCATTGAGAGCATTTTGAATTAGATCCCTGAAAAGAAAACATTGAGAAGTTTTATGGCCTAAAAACCCATGATATTTACAAAAACCTCTTTTCTTTCGTTGTTCCAACGGAGGAATTTTTGAATTTGGAGGTAGTATCATTTGGCCATCTTTTACCAATAAATCAAATATTTCATCACACTTGGTAATGTCGAATGTATAAGTTTTCTTAGGGAACCTATCATTCTTATCGTTTTCTACTGGGTTTTTTCCATTGGCAGGATTTAGCAATTTGCAGGCGTAAGGTGGCGCTTCTTTCAATTCAGCTAAGTCTATTTCGATTTCTTCAGGGCTATATGAGTCATTGAAAGACTCATCATCAGCGTCCTCGGCTTCGACGTACGCTACTCTCTCTTTCTTATAACTTTTATTCGCCCTAACTTTTTCTGCCTTCAGTCGTTCGACTTGTCGAACCCTGTCTGCTAATTGGGCCATGTCCCTAAGGTATTGGGTATCTAGTTTCTTTCTTATTGAATAATCTAGACCACCTGCAGCCATTTCAACAAGTTCATGCTCTGGGACTGTTGTAAAACACCTTGATTTCAACAAACGGAACCTATTTAAATAATCATCAATTGTTTCTGTGAATTTTCTTTTAACACTGGCCAATTCTTTCAAACTTATCTTAGTTTGACCCATGTAGAATTGCTCATGGAAAAGCCTTTCCAAGTATGCCCATGCATCTATCGAATTTGGTGGCAAAGTAGTAAACCAAATGAAGGCATTTTTTGTCAGCGAACTAGGGAAATATTTGATCCTTAAATCCTCGTTTCCCGCTAAGTCTCCTGCTTCTGTCAAATATCTAGCAATATGTTCCACCGTTGACTCATTAGTTTCGCCTGAAAATTTTGTAAATTTGGGTACCTTAGTGCCCCTAGGCAATTCTGTCTGCATGATATAATCTGATATAGGGGATGTATAGTTTGGACGTCTAAGTCCAGTACTAAGGCCATTATTGGCCATAACCCTTTCTATCATGGCAGTTAAGTTATTTTCTGTAGCCAGATTTTCTCTTCTGACTCTTTGAACAACCTCATCTGGGTGTTCGTTCCTACCCACAATCCTTAATCTGGGTCACTCCTCCTCCGTTTCTTGTCGAACGGGGACGGCTCTTTGATTTGAAGCTTCTAAGTTAATTATTGGAGTTCCTTCGAACATCTCTGTTCTTCGTGAGGGGCCTACATCCCTAGTGGCTGTCCTAGATGACGGAACTATGTCTTGTACACGTTCTAAAATGGGCCTCTCTTCTTGATTCGAAGGCTGTTTGTCTTTCCTTTTAGGTGGTGTTATTCCCATGAATTCTGCCATTCGATTCATTTGAGATGATATCTTTTGGAAAGTCTCCATGTTTTCTCTATTTGTAGTAGTAACATTTGCCATTAGTGGGCTTAAAACTGAAGTCAATTCTCTGGCCAAAACCCCTACCATATCATGGTTGCTTGCATCCATTTCTTGTCGAAATGCTGCTTGGTTATTTGTGGTAAAGTGAGGCACCTGGGTAGAAAAACCAGTGTTATGTGCACTTCGACCCACTGAACTAACATTCGGTGAAAATGTCGCATTGTTAGTTGGGGCATATATAGATCCTGCCCCTCGTACGCCTGTTCCATATGGGTATGGCATTCCATATGAACTATTTGGTCTCCATTCGAAAGCAGAATTCGTGCCTTGACCAGGAAAATTATTTGCAGCATTTGTCGAGGCAAACAATACGTCCTCTGCGCTTGTGGATGAGGGTGCGGTTGTCGACACTGAAACTGGAATAGTCCCTGAAAGCCCTGTATTATTTTCAGGCAAAGCCTGGGAATTATCTGCAGGTCTCGATCCATTTGGACCCGTTGCATCTCGTGTTCCTTGAGTAGAAGTCGAATTTGCCGCTCCTGATCCTGAACCTTGTGGGGGATCTCGATCACCCCCTGCACTGGCCGTAACGACCATTTTCCTGTTGTACCTTCGTTTGGGAATCGGTTGTGCACTGTTCTTTAATTTACCGTTCCTAAGGTTCATACAAGATCTTGATATTGTCTAGACAAAAATAAAGCAATTGATTAAAACAATCTGCTTGACACTGTCCCACTGGGCGTGCCAATTTGTTTACGGTGATTTCCGGTAAACAACCGCTAGTCTTCCAAACTATAATAAATATGATTTGGTTACTCGCAGGATCGACTAGATTGATCCTAGGACACATAGTCAAGAAGATTGTCATCAACGTTCATTCGAACCATATTCATTATTTGTCTTCTTCAATAAGCGTTGTTCGATTAAAGAACCAATAGTCTTGACAATCACTTTGTTATATATAAATGTAACTTCAGCGAAAAGATAAGTAACATAACATAGAAAATTAAAAGGACTATTGAAACGTAAAGAATCTTAAACTGCAGAAATGTTAAAGACTTTGAAAGTAAATAACATGAAAGTAATTCGAAAGTAAATGACATTAAAGTAAAGATACAGAAATGTAAATGGCAAGAAGTAAACGAAATGCAGTAATTCTGGAAGATATTTAAAAACAAAAGATAATACACATGTATTAAAATGGTGGTGTCATACGTACATTTTCTCAGCGAACTCTTTCTCTTAACGCTTGATACTTGAGTAAATATGTGAGTGATTTGTACAAAATGAACACACAGAATCCTAACATTAAGACTCCTATTTATACTAGTTTCGACCTTAACGGTCCTATACTAATCTGCTGCCACGTTTCTCATAAGAACTTCTAGCGATGCCATCTGTTACTTGGACAGTTACGAAACCGTCTTCGAATTTCAAAGCTTCCCGCCTGAGTCTGTCTTCGACGCGTGGCAGTGTATTAAACAAACACTACGAAAAAACACGCTAAGTAGTAATACTTGAATATATTTATAAATTTGTCTAAGTCCCCGAAGACACATACTTTTCACTAGCTTTCAGTATTCATTATCTTCATAGTGAACTTAGAAATCTTTACTCTCGAAGCATGACCATCAGTAGCCATTCTTTTATTTTTAAGGGATGGCCATCAGTAACCATCTTTCCTTCGATTTTCTACTTCTTCGAAGGATAAATACTATAAAACGAAATCTTCAGCTAACAGATAGTTACACTTGATGTACAATCATAAGTATAAACATATTAAAACACAGAAAACTCTATGACTTAAGAACTTCGAAGAATGTACAATGGTAAGAAGTTCTATGTTAGATTTTGCTCTTTGTTTTGACAAAAAAACTTCTCTTTTTCTTGTCAAGGTGCATTATTGTGTCTTTATCCAAATATCCACCTCCTTTTATAGAGTTCCATGAAAGGTTTGTTGGAGAGATCTTCAAGCACAAGAGAGACATTGTAGAGAAACATCAATAGATCCGTTGCAAAGCTTCCTCAAATGGATAATACCGTTGCAAACTCATTTTAACTTCCTTTGCTACAAAAGGAATTATCAGTTGCAAACCTTAGAGCTTCTAGGATTTTCTACTGAGTTATCACGTGACTAGAACAGGAAAAATTAACCTCAGAGTATGATAGCGACGTGCAAGGACTTCCTCGGTTCTTGAGCTTTGACTGGGTTCAGGTTCTGGTCTTTCAGAGTCTGAGTCTTTGCTTCTGATCCTTTAGACTCTGACTCTTCTAAGGCTGGCTTGTTCAGAGTCTAGAGACACCAGGTTTTAATCATCTTGATCAGAAGTTGATTCCTTAGAGTCCGATCTTCAGAATCCACCTCTTAAAAGCTTTGCTTTGAATGTTCAGCGTAGTTTCAAAACTGACTTTTAATTAGTATATTGATCTTTGTACCTGCACACTTGAACACACACATTAGTCTACCCAGTTGTTCTTCAAATACTTTGTTATCATCAAAATCCAAGGGATATGGTATAAACCAATTTTGTTCCAACAAGTTCATCAACCTTCAAGGTGCTTAAATCTTGAGCTTCTTTAATACCCGTTAACTTTATGTCAAACTTCTTTGGCAAAGATCTGAGAATTTTTCTTACCAACTTCTTTTCTGACATCTTTTCTCCTAATTCAAATGAACTGTTATCAACGTCACGAAGTTTGATATTAAAATCAAATATGGATTCATCTTCCATCATTCTCAGATTCTCAAACTTAGTTGTGAGAAGCTTCAACCTTGACATACATACTTTGGATGTGCCTTCATGAGCAATCTTGAGAATCTCCCAAGCCTTTTTAGCTTCAATACATGTATTGATTAGTTTGAATATGTTTTTGTCAACACCATTTAATATAGCATTCAAGGCTTTATCATTTGCAAGAGCTTCATCATCTCCATCTTTGGACCAATCAGCTTCAGGCTTCAAACTTGTTATACCATCTTGAGAAGTAATCACACAATATTTCTAACTTTTAATCACAACCTTCAAAGTTTGGTCGTCTATATTTGAGAAAGGAAACCATCTTAACTTTCCAATAATCATAATTGGAGTTGATAAGCAAAACAATGAATAAAAAAATATAGAGCAATTATCCTTCAACATCAAGCTTTTGAGACCATTGTATTCCCATTGCATGTTAATTACTCTGCCATAGTCTTGACCACGTATCCTTGACAAACGTAACTCATATTTTGTAAATAATGACTCTAAAGCCGATTTCAGTGTTAGGGCACTAGCATTAGCAACATGAACAACGCCAAGAAAACACTCAACAACATGCCCTTTCTTATTCACATAGTGTGAAGCCCCAACCATTTATTCCTTAACTGAGATAGGCGTTTCTTGTCAACAGAAATAGGCGTTTCTTGTCATTATAAGATTTCGTTCTTTATTGATCTTTGAGAGTTCCAAGACTGCTGACTAACGTCATAATCATTGATGACCCTGTTTCCGAAACGTCTTGTCATTTTCAAAGATGTCTTCTCATAACTTACATTCCCACGTTTTAACCTTACTTCTTGATCATTACTCCTACATACTAGGAGTGAAGCTAACTTTATTCGACCGCCGTTGGATTAAATCACCAGCCGCCACGTGTTCTTTGGATTTTACCCAAAAGATTTAAAAAGGGTTTCCGTTAAACCTTTAAATACTTGGTCTTGCACTTCTACACAACCTTTCATTCCTATTTCTTCATCTTCTTCAAAAAACCAAACATCTTCAATCTCTTCAAAATCTCGCTCTCTTAATCAGAAATTTCTCTATGGCTTCATCTTCAAATGTTCTTCAACCTGCTCTGAAGCTCCAATCAACAACACGGTCTGGGGAACAAGAGCACGTTCAAAACCCTAACACCGAAGAAATACGCGCTATTTACGCTTCCCAGGTAATCATTCCCTTTGAACTTTCTGGAAAATCTCTCGCTTTTATGGGTCCATTACCAGGTGAAAATATCCCATCTCTGAATAAATTCTTCCCTGCTTATTACAAGACTAGACCATTAGTTAGCAAAATTAGGATAGATGAAGATGGCTGTTCTCCCTCAGGAAAATCCGCTAACATGGAAGAAACTCCAATTGTAACTCCTTTAGCTTTAGCGAAAATTAGGTTAAACTATATGACCAACTCTGTAAAAGTGTTTAGGTCAATTCCTTTGGCCAAAGATCCTGATTTGTACTATGCCTGGTTAGAAAAAGTAGAGAAACAGAAAGAATCCTTCTGGAAATCGTTAGGAATATACGACTCGATTCAACTGTCAAAGACAGGTTTAGAATACAACCAACCCATGTTAGTAGCAGCGGTTCACTTTTGGGATGCTTCTCACAACACTTTCTGTCTCCCCTGTGGAATGGTGACCCCTACTCTTTTTGATGTGGCTGCGACTACAGTACTTCGACCAACTGGCGAAACCTTCGATCCTAACGAAATGGATAATGATACTATTGGTTTTAATGACTCACAAGTCACTTATACTGCATTCATCCAGAAGCATCATATTACCACTGAAACGACAGTATCCGATGAAGAACATATTGCTTTTCTAGCTCTATGGCTTTCACGATGTGCCTTCTGCTCAAGATCTATTCAAGTTGCAAAGAGATACCTTTGCATGGCTAATCAGTTGCATGCTGGAAAAAAGCTCAACCTTAGCCAACTGCTTTTAGGGTCTCTTTATGAAAACCTCAGCGAAGCTGCAACCCTCACCAAGAATTTCAAATCCGGTAGTTTACTTTATGCTGGCCCTTTTTGGCTATTACAACTGTGGCTTAATGCTACATTCGAAACTCATCTTCCCTTTCGAGGAAACGTCAATGAGGAGGATAGCAAAATCAAGAATCGAACTATAGAAGGGACCAGGTTAGCTTACCTAACTCCAAAAGAAGAAATTGGAAAGCTTCGTGAACACTTCTTGGCGTATTCAATGATGTTTGCCCGGCGTAACCAGTTCGATCCTTCTATGGCCCCCTTTGTACACAGAACAATAGGTCCTGAATGGTTTACTCGAAAATTCCCATCAACATCTCAGGATCAACAAACTGAGTCTATGGAAATTTGGGAAGCCTTTCTGACTCCAAGGTTATTTTCCCATCGCCTTCGACCATCAAAAGGTCAATGTATTCTCATGTGCTACCAACCAAATTTGGTCTCGAGACAGTTTGGGTTGGTTCAAATAAAACCCAAGTGTTTATATGAGAAAAGAAACCATATGTGTTTCCATACCTTGTACTTGACTGAAGAAGAATGTAAAACAAAAGTCAACAAATACGTTGGCACCACCAATCTTCCTCCTGTCTCTTTCGAACCTGCTTTTTATTCTACACCAGACTTTCATCAATGGTGGACGGATTATTATAGCTCCCAAATCTTTGATGCTGATAGCCTTGCTCAAGAACTAACTGCAGCTTTTACTGATGTGCAGGAGAATTTTCAAAAAGGTACTTCAACTCATATTAAAGAAATCCAAGCTTTTCAAAAATTCTTTGAAACTATCTACAGGCCTGATGATCTTAGTCGGACCGTTCGTGAGGCTGCAGTCATTTTGCGCGAAAAGTTTTCCGCCAAACTGGATAAGTTGAAGTTGCCCTCGTATGTTCGACCAGAACTACGTTATGAAGTGGCTTTCAAACTTAATCCTCCAAAATTCCCTCCACTATCAAGTGCTGATTTTGGTGTGGCTCTAAGTCCTCCTTTCCCATACTGGTTCGTGTGTGGGAATGCTCTCAAAATTCTTCGAGAGAGTACCAAAAAACGCGCTGAATGAGTGGTTCCGACTAAGCATACCTTGGATACTTTCAAAGGACATCTTCATATAGATCTTAAACATGTTCGTGTCCTGACCCCAATACCTGAAGGTTTGGATTAAGACAATCTTTTCGACTGACTTTTCTTTTCTTTGCTGATATACTGATTTCAGTTTCAACTACAGCTGTTGCACGAAGGAGGAAGATCAAGGAAGCTTCTGCCCAAAAAGATTCTGGGACATCTAAGAGCAACAAACCAAGTGAAAGTGATTCCATCGTTACTGGCAAGAAGCCCACGGTACGTACTCATCTCATATTCTTGATTTTGTACAATCTGTGAGTAGTATCCATCTTACTTATCATCTATTTGCCAGAGCTCGAAACCCCCAACAGGTTCGAAGCGGAAAGCTTCCTCGACAGCTGCCTCAGATGGCGAAGATAAATCCCCTCCCCAAACTAGACAAGGACACAAGAAGAGACAAAAAGCTGTTACCCCTTCAAGAAAAGGGAAAAGGATAAGCCCCTCTAAAACTGTTTCTCCTGGTGATAAGGCGTCCTCTGAAGAGTTTCCTTTGAAAACTGCTAGTAATGCTTTCGTTGTGGAAAGTCATAATTCAAGTCCAGACAATATCCCAACCAAGGTATTTGGGTTCCACCCCACATATTATCTTATGATCTTAACCAAATAATTAAACTGACATTTACCTTGTTATTGCAGGAAGACGCTGGCACTGCTACTTCAGGTTTCAAGGACCATGGCTTTACCATTAATGTTGACAAACTTTACGGTAATTGTCAAACTTTAACTTTCGTCAACTAAACCCCTCAAAGGCTTATCTTTATGACTAACTTTGCTCTGTTTAACATAGGTACCTCTCAAAATCAAACTCATGTTCTCTCGCCAGTCTTTGAAGACGTTAGGCCAATTGCTACCATATTGCCTAATGAACCAGTCGAAGAAAGTCACTCCACTGACGAATCCCCACCTACTCATCAAGACAAAAATTTGGAAGAAGATCACCCATTCTCAGGCAGCGACAATGTGAACCCCCAAACACATGACAGTGAAGATACTGCGTCGGAGCAAGATGCTATGGAAGAAATTTCTCAACCAGAAAAACAAGATCCTCAAGGGACTTCGACTCTTGATACGAAAACCATTCCTGAGACAACTTCGACGCTTGCCCCCGTGAAGCCTACTCCTTTGGAGCTGGAACAACTTAAGCAAACTGATCCTCTTAGTTTCTTAAAGGCCATCATGGATGCGAATACTTCTTCGCCTTCGGAACTTAATGTCTCTCCAGCTACAACTGTAGAATCTAGTGATAAAGAAGATATTCCTAGCCTCCTCCGGCAAATAAAAGAGAGATTCTTTGGGGTCAATCTTGTAGACGTCCTCAACCGGGAACCTATTAAGAGTCACAACTTAAATCAACTTCTAAAGAAGGTAGATTTGCTTCAAGTTTCCACAGAAGTTTAAGAGGTAATTGTTCTGTTAGGCTCTCTACTCGAGCAACTCCAGGCCAACATTCTTCGAAAGCAAAATGTCGAAAAAGAGCTATCTGAGACAATGGCCTCTCAGGACTCTTCATGGAACTCTGCTGTGGACGCAACGAAACAAGGTGAGGCCCTCAAGCTTAAACATTCAGAAAATCAGAAGGCCTTTGATGATTATGAGAAGAACATCAACTCCTGGAAACAAGAGATAAAGGCACTCGAGGACAAGATAAAAGAAGCTGAACGTTGTCAGGCAGCCATACAAAAATCTAACCAACAAGATTTGCTCGAAGTGGTGCAGTCGGGAATTAGACATTTCGAGACTGCACAAAAATTAGTGCCAAAAATCGAAAGATTGAAGAAACAACGGGCACTAATTGAGCTTCGTATGTCTTCGTGGGAGACTCAATACTTGAAGATCAAAACGGATCTCCCTAAGGATTTTAACTAGATGTTTTCAGTCCTGTTACTTGTTGCACCTTTGTTTTGTAATCGAAACTACTGTAGACTCATAATATTTGTATGCTTGACTCCCATTTATATCTATAATGTTTTCCAGCATTACTTTTAGCGAATCTAAACATTTCTGCCAAAATATATCTTTAGATTCTCTACAGTGCTTTTTATTTAATGCAACGTGTAGAACCTGAACATCTTTCGCAGCATCCTTGCCTCTAGACTTGACGTTTCCCCTTCTCTAGCCATAATCATTATTAAACAGTGACGTCACTTTCTCCAAAACGTCGGTTTAAGACGTGCGTGCATCAGTTTCATGATTACTTCTCAACTTCCAAGGGCGGGAAACGGCGGAAGCCATAACTTCTTTCTTTGGAAAACCAACCGCAGTCCAATCACTCATTAACAATTAAAAACCACCCTTCAGTATTCCCAGTCTATATAAATGGTCAAATATTGTCTTCATTTCTTCATTCATGCGCTTTCTCTCCAAACCAAACACAGAAAAAGAAAACATACAACTTCTCTCTCAGAACACCTTTCTTATCTTGCAATGGCTGAAACTCTCTTCTTTAACGACATCAAAGCCCTCATCAGAGGCGAGTTCAGACTCTCTGAGGATGAACTTGTTCGTCATTTTATCAATATCGAAAACCTCTTTGTCAACCAAGAACTGGACTTCTATTTTGAAGAAGTCTTGGAGGGTGCTATTTACCCCAACATGGTGGCAGAATTCTGGATGAATGCGTCTTTACGCATAGATCCTGAAGGTAGGACCACCATTGATTCTGAAATTCGACATGCTCGTCTCAGCATCACTCCCACCACTATTGCCAACTGTCATACCCCAATTTTTGACCTAAGATACCACCTCATATCATCTGCATATGCATCACTTGCATCTCTAACAAATTGCATAGCTTGTGTTTGCTACTTGTGACTCAGCAGGATTTAATCAGGAAATCACTCATCAGTACAAGTAACAACCAATTAGGGTTTTGTTCTCCCTTCATCTCAAAAGAACTATCTTCATCAATAATCAACATTTGGTCCTCAGAGATTCCACTTCAACAAACTCAACAGCTTTGAATCGACTGAATTAGGGTTTTGACTGAAGGCAGCACACTCCTGACTTTTGCTCAGAATTTGACCTAATGACTTGGGACATGAAATATTTACAACAATAATTACAAATATTTACAACAAAATTTTAAGAATGAAATTTCTACCATTAACACAAATTTAAGTGGTGCAAAGTAACAATATATTTTATAGCAATAATAAAATAAATTTTAAAATTTTAAAAAAATAGAAATAAAGTATGTATCTTTTAGAAGTTTAACAATAGAGAAAAAGAGAGAAAAAAAATTAGAGCAAAGAGACCGAGTTATTATCACGTTTGCCTACAGGGAGGTGGGGAGACTGAGTCTATTTGAAAGACAATATGAGAGACAATATGAATATACTAGCTAGGGGCAGTGATTTTATTTTATAGTAATTAAATAGTAACTAAAAACCAAGTAAATATTAGGGGAATTAGGTTTAGACTTAGATAGGTGTGGTGTGGACCATCATTATGCTGTACACTAATCTACTTATATTGAGTTAGTGTGGGCCAATATAAATTTACTTACTTATTTTTATTATATTTAATATATAAAATGTAATATATAAATTTACTTATTTTTTATTATATTTAATATATAAAATATAATATATAAAACTTTAAGAAAAATTTAAAAACAGGGTGGGGGTACAAGCCCACACACCATTTTAAATGTGTCTAGATACCATTGAAGAGAGATTTATGAGAGGATTTTCAAAATTTTCAATCATCTTAAGCATTTTCTGAAATTCACGTGATTGCAAAGTGTAACATGGAGCTCTACAAAATTCACGTGAATGCAAAGTGTAACATGGTGTTAGCCATTTTCTGAAAATGACATTAAAATATTGATTGCAAGGAAAAAAACTTCTCTATTTATAAAAAAACTACTAAAATTCTAGTTCTCTTATTTTAGACTTTTTCAAATAAATCCAATCAAATTTATATTTAATTAATTTTTTTTTCAAATACTATTAACACATAATTAAATTAAATTTTATATAATTTAATCATTTATTCCAGTATCAATATTATATGTGTGTGACTCTATAGACTCTCGTAATGTTGACAATAATATTAAATCACCTATTTATATTTTAAACATTGAGCAATATCTAGCAACACATCATTGGTATCTAAGTGACAAGAATGTCGTGTAATCTGACATAAGCTTTATATGATAATGATCATGTGCATAATTATCCTTTTGCCCTCATATCTATATTGAACACAAGACATAGAATGTGTCCACTATTAAAAATAAGACATTTGGTTAAAGGATTTTACATCAGGTTTCAAGATATATGATGTGAAAAATATTTTTACAAGAATTTTACATCGGGCATTTATTTCCAATGATGTAAAAAATATTTGATTTAGAAAAAAATATAACACGGTGGCAGTTTAGTAAATAAAATGAAAATTTTTATAAAGGATTTCACATCGGGCCTATATTTGCACCGATGTGAAAAGTCCAATAATGAAAAACTAAAACATGGTGTCAGTTTGGTAAATATATGAAGGTTTGTTATATCTAACCTTTATATCAGGCCTTTTACTCCACCGATGTAAAATCCTTCTCCTTAATAAACGAAAACCCTAAATCTTGAAAAGATAATCTCTTTCTTCCCCCATTGCCACAGAAACCATTTCACATCTCTCATGCCATTCTCAACCTTCCTCTTCTCAACTCATTACTCTCACGCCACTCCATTTCCCCGAGTCAGAAAAACCTTCCCTCCACTGTCAAACTTCCTCTTCTCAACTCACCACACTCGTAATCAACTTTCTTACTCATTCTTTTGCCTCGCGAGTCGAAATTGCTCGGCACCGAACCTCCTTCGATACAGCTTCACCTTCTCACGCACGAGGCATCACCACTCAAACCCCCTCAGATTCGCACACTTCGCATCAACGCCGCTGAATACCATTCGCACCACCACCCATCCGCTGACGCCGCGCACACGACGTTCCAACCGCGACGAACTCCGCACGCAGCAGCCACGCTCGCGCAATCGAGCAACCTTCGCCTTCAGCCACGCTCCGCCGCTAACTCAAGAAAATCAGGTATGTATTCAGAGCAATAGCTGTCAATCAAATGTTGTTTCATTATTAATTTCAATAGATCAAAGTTAGAGATGTATATATGTGTGTATATTATATTGTGTATTGGAAAATAAAATGGTTGATAATGAATCTTATTCTGTGAGCATATCATTCATGTTCTTTTTGTGTAGGGAGATTTTCTTCATTCAGAGTCTGTTTCTTTGAAAAATATTTGGTTTGTTTTGTGAGCATATCATTCAGAATCTTGTTCTGAATCTTTTTCATTTAAAATCTTGTTCAGAATCTTCTTCATTCATAATCTTGTTCTTGGAGCATATCATTCATGTTCTTTTTTTTTGGTTTAATTTAACAAATATTTGAAAAAGTTCAAACAGAGATTTTATCATATATTTAAGGTTAAGATCCTTTAAGCATATTTCTACAGCTAATCTATCTTCTGAAGATATGAATAACTAGTTTGTTTTTTTTTATATGATAGATTTCTTGGAAACCTACTCATAGGGCAAACTATTGGTGTTATCGGAGCTGGCCGTATTGGATTAGCCTATGCAAGAATGATGGTTATCTTCTATTAAGTTGACTATGATGCAATTGTTAATGACTTTAAGGTGACTATGATGTAATTGTTTTGAGCTGTGACAGGTTGAAGGGTTCAAGATGAATCTGATATACTTTGATCTCTACCAAGCTATGTGTCTCGAAAAATTTGTCACACGCATGTCCCTACTCCCTATGATTTGTTGAAATGGATCTTTATTGACTTTAAAGCAAGTTAACTAATAATTATTTTCCCTTATTGCAGCTTATGCTGGTTTCTTAAAGGCAAATGGTGAAACTCCGGTGACTTGAAAAAGGGCAGAGTCCATGGATGAGGTTCTCTAGGAGGCTGATATAGTGAGAATTTTGATGTTGAGAGTTACACTTTGTAGTTATAAACATGATCACATTTGATTATTTCAAATAATTTTGTTTATCATGAGTGTTTTTGTAGATTAGTCTTCATCCTATCCTGGATAAAACCACTTATCATCTAGTCAACAAGGAAAGACTTGCCAAGATGAAGAAGGTAAGAGTTCAAGGAACTATTTTTTTTTCTTTTAAATTATCTTGTAGGTTAGTCTTCTTTTACTTATGGTTCATTCCTATTATTGGAAGCAATTCTTATAAACTACAGTAGAGGACCTGTATTGATGAAGCTGCACTAGTGGAGCACTTGAAACAGAACCTGTTGTTTCGTGTAGGCCTTGATGTGTTTGAGGTAATTGAACCTTGTCTAGTTTTGGATAATTAAAGTGCTCTCACTTTCACATTTGTAATCAATTAATTTTCAAATGTAAAGAAAACCAATGGTTTATGCTACATTGCTTAACATTAGTTTTAACCCTGTGCTTTTATAATTTTATTATTTTTCTGTGGTTTACTTTTGAGACACATGTGGTTGTGGAGTTGAGTTAACATTGTGATAGAAAATGATAGACAATCCTTTGTTAGTTTTGTAAAATAGACGAGTTAACATAGTATAGGTTAAGAATCTCATATTGGATTTCATGTTTATGTTCTGTTCACTGCATGTTTAAAAGGAAATCATTACATTCGAATGTTAAAAGTGTAATCCTTCAGTTATGATTTGAACACATATTTGTTATATAATACTTATAATTTTAATTTCCATATTTCCTTTATTTGTCCAATGCACAGGTTGGGCTACCGACTGATTAACAATAATATATACATCGACTAGGTAGAACGGGGCGAAGAGGAAAAGAACGGTAGGGCATACTGCTTCTAGCTCCTTGGGAAGAATTCTTTTTAGATTCCGCAAAAGATTTGCCTATTGGGAAAGCTCCGGTACCTTCCGTTAATCCTCGATTTCACGGCCTGCGGAGAACATCGTAAAGAGAAATCACAGCAAATTGATTCTAGAAACGTGGTCGGTATCAATTTGATTCAAGAAACGCCATCTTCGACACAGGTAATGTAATTCGATATTTGTTTACGAGATATTTATCGATGTTGATAGTTCGTTTATGTAGTTGAATCCTTGCGTAGATTCTGCTTCTGTTTCGAATTAGTACCACGAGGTTGGAATTGCAAGGTTTAAGAACAGCTCATGTGCATTATGTTGATGTGTTTGTTTTGTATATCAAGACCATGATTTCCATCGGAGTTGTGAGGAACTAACATTTAAAAATAGGATAACCAACACTGGCATGATAACCGTGCCCAAATCTTTGTGAAATTCAACCAGTGTTTGGACAGAAATAATCTCACTTTAGATGAGCATGATCCCAAGTGAAAAAACTAGGAAAATATCTACCACTTGGCTAGTAATTAATAATGAAAAATGGGAATTCCTTTACCGTTTTTGTAAACTAAAGTTATCAAGAAATTTACATTTTATAAAGGCTAGATTACTTACGGATGCCACTGGAGATAAAAGTTGAGGAACCTCATAAGAAACCGTCAGCTGTAATGGCAAAAATACAAAAAAAGCAATAGTTTGTGCTTGACTTTAAGATTGAATGGGGACTAATTGAATGGGGACCAAAGTAAATAAATAAGAGGATTCATGTTAATTATGACTACATAATTACATCACCATTTTTTTGTCTTATTTGTTTATTTGTTTCTAATACTCCATTGTTATACAGTGTTGGACAAATAAATTTTGTGTGGTGGGAAAAAAACAAAAGTTTATTATAAGTGGGGTATTATCTACTTGGTCAAGACAAAAAAGAAAAAGATTGTCACTTGAAATAGAAAAAGTCATACACGATATTAGATGAATTAAGGTTCCCGATAAACTAAAGTGGTTTGATGAATTAAGATTAGAGTTGAACCTAGAAAAGATATTGTTAGGAATATAATTGATGAGTATTATTAGAGATATATTCATGTATATTAATGGTATTCATATTAATGAGAAGGTACACTCAATATTCATTCTTATATTACTCCCTTCGTTCATAACTTTAGTTGTAACTAATTATGTCATTCATTTGTAGGTAATAAAAATAACTTTATAAATGGTTGGATATTCGATGATCCTACAGAATTGACATAAGAAGATTTGTATGATTTGAGACTTGTTGGGCAAAATGTTTTTTTTGAGTTATATAAAGAATAACTTTATGTTTCTCGTGGATGCATGTTGGTTTTTCAAGTGCGCGAAAGGACTTAAATGGTTGGATATTTGTTGTGTTATTATTTTGTAGTAGTAAACTGTGTGTAAATTTTTCTTATCATTTTGTACACTTGTGTGCTGTGTGCTGTGGGAAAAATATGCAAAATAGCGACCTAATTTTGGGTTGTGTGGTATTTAAATCTTATATGGAAAATTAGGTAAAAAAAAAATTACAGGTTAAAATAGGAAAAAATAGGAAAAACAGCAATTATATATTTAAAAGCAGTTAACATATTACATCGGACAAAGCTGAAAACCGATGTAAAAACAATCTATTACATCGGGTGTGGATGAAAACCGATGTAAAATATGGCGCATATTTTGTTAATAAAAAAATTGCATTATTTTTCACATCAGACATCTGATTCAACCGATGTAGTATGTTAATTTTTCACATCGAGCCTTGAACCGATGTAAAATGTCCCAGACTTATTACATCGCCTGGCTTTACATCGGGCTCACTTTGTATAGTCCAATATTATATTCTTTGATCATTGGGTATACTTAATAACAACAAATAAGCCCAATATTTCATATCAACTTATTTGAGCACGACATGCATTTTACAGTCATACTCGATAAAGACCCATAGATTACTCATGTATATATAGGACGGACAAATCCCACATAAGTCACTCCTGTCCCTCAACATGATTTGTAGAGTACCCACAACCATCTTTATGGTCATTATCCTATTACACACAATGTTTGACAGGTAATAAAGAACTCGACTCCACATGTATGGTCCATAGTGGTTTCAGGTTGAAGGGTGGTATACACCACTATTACTATGAAAATAACTTATGCCACTTACATAACAAGTTGTGTAGTATTTCCATGGCTGATCAATCCGATATAAATATTAATCATAATATTTATAGTTATATGAATATTTGAAATCTCATATCCATGATTCGCGAGATACAATCACAAGTCTACCCACATAATAGTCTCTATGCATTACGATTGTCCTATTTGACAATAAAGCTTGACAATAGATATTTTATTATTAGCGTTCTTATGTTTAATAAAGTCTCACGATTAAGTCACACTTAATAGGTCATTAAAAAAACTAAATATTCTAATAACTTTATTATATCATATACAAATAACACAATAAATCAAATGTCTAATAAGTATATATATATATATATATATATATATATATATATATATAAGTTCATGATACAAAAGTAAATAGAACCAATACTGATTGGTTATTAGGGCTTGAGAGAAACCATATATGATGGATTAATCAGTAACATAACTCTGACATCCAAACCTTGGTACCACATGCATTTAAGAAGAAGAGGAGAATTGCATCGCATTGTCTGACTGTATTTGTGATTGATAATTATTGTGAATTAATCTATGTAACTGAAGAATAATATGATTAAGCTACCCCTGCTGTTTTATGCACCATTAACATTTCATATCAACTTATTTGAGCACGACATGCATTTTACAGTCATACTCGATAAAGACCCATAGATTACTCATGTATATATAGGACGGACAAATCCCACATAAGTCACTCCTGTCCCTCAACATGATTTGTAGAGTACCCACAACCATCTTTATGGTCATTATCCTATTACACACAATGTTTGACAGGTAATAAAGAACTCGACTCCACATGTATGGTCCATAGTGGTTTCAGGTTGAAGGGTGGTATACACCACTATTACTATGAAAATAACTTATGCCACTTACATAACAAGTTGTGTAGTATTTCCATGGCTGATCAATCCGATATAAATATTAATCATAATATTTATAGTTATATGAATATTTGAAATCTCATATCCATGATTCGCGAGATACAATCACAAGTCTACCCACATAATAGTCTCTATGCATTACGATTGTCCTATTTGACAATAAAGCTTGACAATAGATATTTTATTATTAGCGTTCTTATGTTTAATAAAGTCTCACGATTAAGTCACACTTAATAGGTCATTAAAAAAACTAAATATTCTAATAACTTTATTATATCATATACAAATAACACAATAAATCAAATGTCTAATAAGTATATATATATATATATATATATATATATATATAAGTTCATGATACAAAAGTAAATAGAACCAATACTGATTGGTTATTAGGGCTTGAGAGAAACCATATATGATGGATTAATCAGTAACATAACTCTGACATCCAAACCTTGGTACCACATGCATTTAAGAAGAAGAGGAGAATTGCATCGCATTGTCTGACTGTATTTGTGATTGATAATTATTGTGAATTAATCTATGTAACTGAAGAATAATATGATTAAGCTACCCCTGCTGTTTTATGCACCATTAACATTTATGAATACATTCTCATCCCCTGTTTGCTTCTTGTGTTAACTTTACGCATATGGTGCAGATACTCAAGTAGAGACTGAGGAGCCTTAGATGTTGGTTGTGTGGAAGATGACTAGTGGCCTTCTTCGTTTATTGCTTTTCGTGTTGTTTAGTTTTGTGTCAGTCTGATAGAGTAACACTTGAGTTGAGATCGTTTTCTTGATTTATTCTCCGAGTTGTTGAGTTTATCTAAACTGATGTTTTATGAGTTGAAGTAATTTCTATTTTTATGAGACCATGAAGTGATGTTTTTAATTGTTCAATTTTTCGTTGCTATTAATTATTATTCGAGGAAGAGGTTTAAATGAGAAATATGTGACACCCTTTTTGACAAAAATTACTCAGATTATTTTATAAAATGCATGTTGGATTTTAGGGTGTTAAACAAAACCTCTAAAATGACAATAACGGTCCACCCCTCTGGTAGCTAGTCGCTATAGAGGACGCAGTGAGTTGGCCACACATCGACCTCGGACCAGGTTTTCACCTTGGAGGGGGGAACCGACCTTTGGCTGGTAATAGTCTGAGAAATACCGAATAAACTTCAAGGAAAGACCTCGTAAGTTCGCATGAAGTTCGGAGCATAATTCCCGGGATCAAAAAAATATAACTTAAATAGGTAAAAACAGTGTCATCAAGAGTGCGCCCGGTCAAGTTGGCTAAATAGGAACAGTCTTCTTTTAAGGAAGAGACTTGGTGCTCTTAAGGAGGACAGAGGCATAACCCCATTAACTGTGCAAGAGCAGGAGGATACGATGCACACAATAACCAGCAAGGATAATTTGAATCACCATCACCCCTAACAGACCTTGAGGGAGAAGGAGCAACTCCCAACCTCAAAGTATTTGAAGAGGTTGCCTTAAGAGACAAAGCGCCTCCTGATCTTTTATTTAGTCTACAAATAAATATTACCAAAGTAAGCACATCCCTAATTACCAAAATAAAATAGGGGGCAAAATACGTTTAAAAACTCGCAAAAAATGATCTTCCCTTCTTCCTTGGCATGTGCATCCATCAGTAGGAGGATTTTGATATGTCTTTTCAAGCGCTTATGTGAAGCTTCATCCCGAGGAGTAACTCCCCTAGTTAACCCAACTGCTTGACAAAACCCGCCAGTCCTTTCTTGAAATACATATCCTCTAGATATATGTCGCCCCATTTATAGTCATACAATCTATTTTGCATCAAGAAATGACTCTTGTTTCAGCACTTGGGAAACAAGATGGTACACCTACCTCCCACTCTGTCCCCTACGGTACACATCGTTGCATGAGCCTCCTGGAAGAGAGGGGTAACCAGGATGAATCAATTTTCAAAATGCTTAAAGCTCTCCGAAAAAATTCCGAAACTACGAACAATTTGCACCAGGTGAAGCAAACCATGGTCTCGTGCCTGAGTCGCAGAACCAAGTTGAATTTGGAAGAGATGGAAGAAAAGGCATAAAGAGGGTTTCCCATTTAAATAATCACACCAATATTAGAAGACTTTTACATACACTCAACTTGCAAGATGCAACTTCGATGGAGTAACCATCAATTGATTTAGAACTTCTATTTCAAAGATATTGAAGGGTAGTCAAAACCCATGATCAAGAAAATACACTCATAGAAAGGGATGGCATAGTTACCATACTCTCTAAAGTTTCTCTCATTTTCACTAGGAGGTAAAGACACCCTAATCTGAAAATGGACCAACATGCAGAAAAGATCTGTCAAGACCACCCTCTTAAGCAAAGACAAAAACACTTAAAGAAGAAACATGGTCTACCCAAGAAGCACAAGTATCTTCTTTTAATTTTTGACTCATGATAAACATTATTTTCTTCGAGTATTATAAGGGAAATCATTGTAGAAAATGCATATGATAATGAAGCAAAAAGAATGTCCTAAAGAAATGTGAAAGTGACCACTCAAGAATCATATGATAACTCACTAAAGGAAATAAAACCCTATCAACGCTTCAGATCACCCCTGTGAGACACTCAATTGTTTAAGTTCTCGAAGTTCATTATGAGGGTACTGCCGAAAAGACCTTTGAAGCATGAGGCGCGTTAAAGGTGCAAGTTCCCAAGAAACAGTAACATCTTATCTTGGTTTTCCATTTCAATTAAAAGTGTGATCGATAAATTAGGCATAAACAATAAAACTTGAATTGTCATACAAAGACAATGGCTTAGGGGCAATTGTTTTGGACCTACTAGAATGGTCATTGGCCGACCACCCAAAGGAAGTCCCGATTCTTTCAAATTGCTCACAACACACGGGAGTTACACTATAGAAGATTACAGGTAATCTAGGTCAAAGATACATCCAATATACATCCACGACAAGGAAGTTTTGACTCCCCGCTTTCCGTGCCTAGAGAATAAGAGGTTGTTATAACTGCTCCATTTTGTAAAAGTAACACGCAAATAATCTTAAGTACATAATTTCAAATTCAAATTTCATTCACTATTCACCTTCACATACTGACTTTAGAGTTAAAGTGCCAACCTTGGAGGTTACCCCTCCCACTCCTTATTGAAACCTCAGATGCACCGTTGTCCACCACAACCACCGATTTTCCAACCAATTTTAGTTTCTTAACGGAAAGGATCCTTCATGCATCTCCATATTGTATATTCGCTACTTCGCAAACAATTAGTTCATTAGTGTCTTTGACATATATTGAGTCTCCAATTTGTCCCAAACCTCCTTTAGTGTCTCTATCACTCGTATATAACATATAAGCGAATCAATCCTCCAACCTTCTCTTTCATCTCTGCGTAATAGGTATCAGATGACAATTAATCCCGAATGGGTTAAATATTCATTTGGGTGCACGAGTCTTTTCACTTATATATCTAATATATTTTTCATTTTTTAATGTGATACTTGATTATTCACACTTAAATTTCAACATTATATTTCGGAGTTCTTTCTTTACTCAACCTTTAAAAATTAATTATAAAATTCATATATTTTATTCCATAAATAAAATTGGTTCATATATGCTACCACTTATTATATTGTTTATAATAAAGATTAAAGTTAAAAACACATTTAAATATAAGAAACATTTAAAATTCTAAAATATAAAAATTGAACAATTTTGTAATCCCAAAAGGTCCACTCCGAACGCAACTTTATAAATTGGTACAATGCAAAGCAATTTAGTATAGGCCCAAAAGCATTCACGAACGAGACTCTCCCTCTCTTTTTTCTTTCTATCTTTCTATCAATAATTCATCTTTTCTTTTGCTCTGTTTTTCTTTTTCATTTGACAGGACATGGCCAAGATTCCCAATACAGTATTACTCTCTTCCAAGCACTTGTTAGTGTTATCACTCGCTTTAAATGTCAGCTTCATACTGCGAATGCTCTATGAAGGTGAACAAGGACACAACAACATCTCTTGTTACAAAAATGGAACAGATTTTGACACAAAAACACATAGCAATATCCTCAAATCACATGTTGTTATGTCATCATCCACTTCATCTTTGGCAAATTCTACATGCATAGACGTTAAAGCACGCAGCAACAGAATTATCAACCTCGATCAGTAAGTTTATATTAATGTTACGTTAATATTCTCTATCATCTTATTTATAATTTTTTTTTAAATTTATTGAATAAATAATATATTTAATATATATTCCTCCCTCTGGTCCCATTTATAAGAAAAAATTCTCTTTTTAGATACATTAAATAAATAATGTATTTGAACAACATACTGTCTAGTTACATTATTTATTCAATGTATCTAAAAAGAGAATCTTTTCTTATAAATGGGACCAGAGGTAGTATTTAAATATATTAATAATTCAATATATGAATTTAAAAAATAAATTTTTTCTTATAAATAGACTCAATTTATGAACCATAAAGTTTTGATAAAGTGATTAAATTGTGATTCAAATAATCTGTTATGATTGAGCCAAAGGGAATATTACTGGCTATGTCTGAGTTTAGGGTAGCTAGGACAGGACAGTAGTTTCAGGCTTCTCTGCTCTATTTTCAAGAATAGACAGAGATAAGTCATTGTCTTTAACGTGCATTTTTTCTCACAACACACTCAAACAGTATCGATTTTTGTTTCATTATTATTTCTTCAGCATGTTCAATTTAAATCAATCTTATTTTAAAATAATATTTTAAAAAGTTCGACAAAGTTTTATATTTCAAGACATAAACAATATTTAATTAATTAATAGTAATGTGCAAATTCCATTGCATTATATTTATCTTTATTTATAATAGTGGAAAATCAAACAATAATTAATAAAGTAATGTTTTATTTTTCCTAATAATTATTGTATTTTTTAATACATAACAATTTTATGTCTTAAACTACAGTTGTTTTAAAATGAAGAAATTAGTAGCTAAATAAATATACGAGGGATTCTATTTTCTTGATGGTAAAAACTAGGAAATAATTGAGTTTCTTTACAAAATTTAAATATTTAAACTTTACTTTTAAAAAATTAGTTATAAAAAATTCAAAAGAAATTAAAAAACACTAATTATGTTTTTTAACTCATAAAATCACTTTTAACTTTTTTGATACTGTTTTTTTTTTTCCTTTAGACACTTTCATATTTGTTTAAATAATACATTATAAATTTTTAATCAATTATTATAATTGATACATTATTTCTATGTGTTTAATCACAATATTCATAATAATTTCAAAATAAATAGTTTAAAGTGATTTCAAAAACTACCAAATATATAATTATTATTTTTAATTATTGTTGTTAGTCTTTTTAAGAAATTAATATATATATATATATATATATATATATATATATATATATATATATATATATATATATATATATATATATATATAAATTTTAAAACAAAATTATATTTTTAGATTGAGACAGTAAAAACAATTGCATTGGAAACAATGATTAGTTTTGCCCCAAACTCAAAGCTACATCACAAAATAAATATTTTAAAGATTGATATACACATATTAAAAAAACTAATAATTAAAAAATAAATATAATAATTTTACAAACTTCTTTTAATTATTATTGATTATTATACATTGTTATAAATATATAATATAATTTAATAATTTGAAAATAATGTAGATAATATTTTTTTGTTAATATGTAGACAATATTTATTAGAAGTGAAATTGGTACAAATTAATTAATAATGTATTGAAAAGATAATGAGATAATTATTTTAGAACAATTTCTTTAACTACACTAATTTTAGGATAGTGAAAAAGACAAATTTTTTTAACTACATTTATTTTAAGACAAAAAAATTATATAACCCATATGAGTTCAAATTCATATCCAAACCAACCCAATTCACATTTCACCTAAATCCCTTCAATTACAACTCAAATCAAATATGGTAATGTTATGTAATAGTTTTATAAGAGATTTTTAAAATAGTGGGATGTTATGTATTAATTATCCAACCTAAACCAACTAATAAAAATAATTGATTGATGTAAAAATTATTTGAGTTTATTATAAAAAAACAAGTTTTTGATTTTATTCAAACTAATAAAATTTGATTGAATTGGATAAGAAATTTGATAAAACTTAATATGTCATTCCAACCTACAGACATATTAGTCAAAATATTACCTCCTAATGTTGCTCATTTGGTAGAATATAATAGAGTAACTTTGAAGAAATATAATCATAAATAGACTATGTATTAACAATATTCACTTTAATATTATAGAGTGGAAGGATTACTTTAACTGTTTTAACTATTTTGGAATAGTTAAACCTAAAAATTAAAAGAATTTTAGGTTCAGAATATAATATTTGATAAAAATGTAAATATAATATTAATTAAAAAAGTCAATTTAATATTATGTTTTAACATTTATTTTTTTAATTTAATAAAATATATGTAGATCTTAATTATTATTTTAAAAATTAATATCATACTAGTTTGAAATTGAATGTCAAATAGATTAATAGCACTCACATATATTTCCACAAACAAAATAGTGAATATTTTAAAAAAAATAGTGTTAGAGTGAGTCTTCCTAGGACCACTATCAATTTTGGTAATATCCTTAAAAATATAATATTTTTTCCATAAATTAAACTTAGTTCATTTATTGTACTAATATGGAATTCAATGTTGGATCCTTGACTAAAATACTATAAAATATTTGGTAAAACAAAATAAATGTTTTTTTTTTGAAATATTATATAACTTTATTATATTAAATATTCAATTTTTAAAAAATTCTTAAATTAACACCAAATTATATACATCACAATCCAAAACTCTCCTCTCCAAAAATCTTTCAAAATTTAGTTTTTTTTTTTTTAAAGTTGTTAATTTATAAATCATCAACAACTTATTTACAAATAAACGTAGTTATCAAGAGTTAAACTCTGGATCAACAACACCCTTCCTTCAACTAACAAGTACCATCTGAACTATCTCATCTACCATTTTCAAAGTTTAGTTAAATAAGTCTACTCGATAGAAATACAAATCACCCGTACAATAAGTTTATACTTCTTTCACCGTAAATTTTTCAAGAAACTTCATCTACTAGCTTTTACACACGTGTAGTTTTTAAATTTACCAAGTATAAGTTTAGTGTGTGTTTAGTAGCAATGCGGGTCTTCGCTACTACACGTTTGTACACACTCTCCACCGTAAATTTTCTTGAAGCTACTACTGGCTTTTACACCATGCGGTCACACCCTAATTTTTAAATTTACCAGCTAAGTAGACTAGAGATAGGTCCAAGCCACCAATTTTGGAGGTAGCCCTCTATAGGGTCGTGACATTACTTAGCTAGGCAGCACCACTACACCACCACTATCAACGGGTCCTCAGTTGACATTTTTTATACCAAAATCATCATATACATAATTAGGCCAACCTTTTAATCTGGACTAAGATTATTATTTTAATTATTCAATGATTTTATAACTATAATTTTACATTCTAAATACGAATTAGTGAGACTGCATGAATTAAGATACACTTTCGTTATCATATGAAACTGTCTTTTGGGGTGTTTGAGTGACATTAGATTTTTACAACTTTTTTTTCTATTTTAGACTACTTTTGGCCGCACAAATTTAAATCATTCAATCGTATAACCTTTTTATGTGCTTTTTAATCATTCAATTCTCTCCTATTACCATATCATATGGTTTATGGAATCTGAATCTATAATTAATCAATTCATGATGGGTCCTACATAAATGGAACTCCACCTCCAATGATTTCTGTCCTATTAGCTTTTTCCATTAATGTGAATCTCATAATTGTCAATGCATTATACATTACACATCTTAATTTTCATTGTTTGGCTCATGTATGTGGACACTTGAGTTTTTTCTTTTATTTTCCATAACCTGACACATGTAGATGTACCCCTTATTAAATACTCCCTTCTTACATGTTCATTGCTCCTTGACCTAATCTAAACCGATCCAAAAATAAATTTTAGTCCATTATTCACTAAGATTTGGGGACAGAACTAGGTGATTTATGGATATATATAAATTTTTGTCACTACATCAAGGATCAATAGTTCCGTCCTCTGTCCATCTTATGTCGCATGAGAAAAGTTAATGAATGTAAAATTTATTTATTTTAAAAAAAAATTATAGTTGACATTTAGGTGAAGATTTGAAACTTGAATTGAAAGTGCACTCTTGTCAAAGTTTTAGATTCGAATGATTCGAATTCCGTTAGGTGTTAATAATATTTATCTTAACTCAGTTCATACAGAGTTTTGCTCTGACTTTAAATGGGGCCTCGCTAGCTGACAGTGAAATTAATTCTTTTAGATTAGTCGTTTGTAAAATAAGATATTAAATTTAAAATAAAATATTTTAAAATGTATTGCGAAAATAATGATGTACTAGTTTATGAATTGTGATAAGTTGACTTGAATAAAATGCAGTGGCAACCCGACAGTGTATGAGAGATTTTGGAGACAAAGTGGTGACAAGACAAGTATAACAATCAAAGGATGGCAATCCATGAGCTATTTTGTGGATGTGTCCAACATATGCTGGTTTCTTGAGGCAGAATTTGCAAAGGAGGTAATGAGGTTGCACAGAGTGGTCGGGAATGCAGTAACTGATGGACGTTACATTGTTGTAGGGACAGGTTCCTCTCAACTGTTTCTTGCTGCGCTGTATGCTCTCTCCCCTTCTCATGCAAATGAGCCAATCAACGTTGTCTGTGCCGCACCCTACTACTCTGTCAGTGCCCTTTTCTTGTTCTTGGTTACTTATTATGCATGTTGTATGATTCCTCAACATTTATTTATTACATGGATTGATTCTCTTGTCTATTTTTAGGCCATGTGAGATTCTTCTTATATGGACATTAATTAATTATCACATGCAATGTATTCATACCATTTTCTTATTTATTTTTGTCTCCTATTATGTAGTAGTGCTACTACTTTTGCATGTATACTTGTTGCATCTTTTGTTGAAGGGTCACATGCCTTAAATTGACATTAATCTTTGGCATGTTTGTTGTCTCATACGCATTAGTGTCCGACACTAACATGGCATCAGCACATGTGATACATTCAATTTATTTATTTTTTAAAATTATCATCCATGAGATGCAGTATTGGTGTCGTGTCTGGTGTGTCTTTATGTGTTTGATGATTAATTAGTACTACTTTGTAATTTGCATTGCAGTCATACCTAACAATGACGGATTTTCTAAAATCCGGGCTATACAAATGGGGAGGTGATGCAAATAGTTACGAGAAAGATGGTCCCTACATT
Organism: Vicia villosa; assembly: GCF_029867415.1. NCBI lineage: Eukaryota > Viridiplantae > Streptophyta > Magnoliopsida > Fabales > Fabaceae > Vicia > Vicia villosa. The sequence goes on along the minus strand of NW_026706163.1, from coordinate 45,654 downwards.
GAACTGATAACTTCACCGAATAATCCTGATGGACATGCGAGGACCTCTAAGGTTAACCGTAGTCAGGGACTTCTGGTTCACGACCTTGCATATTACTGGCCGCAATACACTCCTATATCATTTCCTGCAGATAATGATCTAACCCTTTTTACTCTATCAAAAATCACTGGTCATGCAGGATCGCGGATAGGGTAAGTTAGATGATACCATAATCCATTAAACCATAACCATTTATAATAAATTTGAAAACTTAAGGAATGCTTCCACTTTGTACTTTTAGGTGGGCTCTTGTGAAAGACAAAGAAGTAGCAAAGAAAATGACCAAGTTCATAGAGTTAAACTCAATAGGAGTCTCAAAGGATTCACAGCTCCGGGCTGCTAAGATTTTAAGCGCGGTTTCTGATAGTTGCAAACAAGAAAACTCTCTAGAGGGTGACTCATTCTTCGAGTTCAGCCATAAGGTCATGACAAAGAGGTGGAAGCTGCTGAGAGAAGTAGTAGACCGTGGTGAATTGTTCAGTTTGCCTCAATTTTCTCCTGCTTTCTGTAACTTTTTCAATCAGGTGTTGGAACCTCAACCAGGTACATACTATATACTTTATACTATAAACTAAAGTTTAATTTAATTGAACATTTTGAGGTAAATTTGTTGTAGGAGTGCTAATGTATATAATGATATATTTTACAGCTTTTGTGTGGTTGAAGTGTGAGGGAAATGTGGAAGACTGTGAAAGCTTCCTTAGAGAACACAAGATCTTAACCAGAAGTGGAAGACAATTTGGGGTTAGCCCAAAATATGTAAGAATTAGCTTGTTGGATACTGATGAAAATTTTAGCCAATTTCTAGATAGACTATCTAGCATATAGTCTATGTAATGGAAGTTTAGTTGTGTTGGGAAGTGAAGAGCTGTAACACAATTTTGATCACTCAAGTGTACTGATGCACAATATGTATGGGGATCAGATCATATATTAGATCATATATTGGTGCACAATATTATTTATAAGTATTTAAGTAATAATAATAATAATAAGGATAGGGATACGAGCATATCCCAAGATCTATATTAGAATTTCAAAGAGTAGATTTCATGCTTGAACAATATTCCCCCCTTTTTAGAATAAGAGTTGATTTTATGGTTGCAAAGGAATTAAGAAATACAATATATTGTGATAACACATGGCACTTTTATTAAATTGACCTTATTAATGTGTTGAAAATAGTGTACAAACTAATAATTAAATTATTGCTACATTAAAAAGTGAAAATAACATTTATTTTGAAACAATTTTTTTTAAAACGACACTCATTGAAGGAAATAATTTTTAAAGTTAGGTGGTTATACTAGAAAGATAAAAATTTTGATATTCATACATAACACCCGAAGGATGATAGCTCAAATGATTGCATGCTATATGATTAAGAGTAAGTTGGAACTTCATAATGATTTAGATAAAGTGTTTTAAAAACCGGACCGGACCGGCCGGTCGAATCGGGAACCGGTCTGGTTCAATAGTTAGATCGGGTATGTCATCAAACCGGTGGGAACCGGCGGTTTAATTGTTTTTTTTTTTTGTATTTTTTTAAAACTTTTTTTTTAATTTTTTTATTTTTTATTTTTAAACTTTTTTCTTTTAACATTTCTTTTAAACTTTTCTTTTAAATTTTTTTTTAATATATTTAGTAGTGTATTACTTAAATAGCATTCTCACATAGTTTTTTTCGTTAGTGACAAATTAAAAACTTTATTGTCTATTTGTTATCTTTGCTAATAAATTTTCTTAAATAGCATAAACACGTTGAATTTTATTTGATTTTCTTTTTAGGAGGATCCTATTTTGAATTAAATTTGGTACACATTGGAGTTATTTTGTTATAAACTATTCAATTAGATTATGTTGTAATTAGACTTTGTTTAGATTATGTTGTAATTAGACTTTGTTTGCAATTAGACTTTGTAATTTTTTACTATTTTGTTATATGTGATACCTTTGTTTAAAATTTGAATTTAAGTTATGAAATTGTGAATTTATGATATGATATTTTTAAAAAATTTAAAAGCTAGTTATATTTTTTTAGAGACTGAATCATCCGGTTCGACCGGTTTTATACCTATATAATGACAGGTCTATTCAACCGAGTTATCCGGTTTAATCCGGTTTGGTCGTGCGGTTCGACCAGTGACCCAGTGGTTCGACCGATAAACCAGTGACCTAGTACCCTCACCGGTTCGATGACCGGTCCGGTTTTTAAAACACTGTTTAGATGTAACATGTAAGAATGTTTGACACACACATAAAGAAGTTGCTAGAGGAGTAAAAGGGGTGGCTTGATTGCGGTGGTGTAAAAGTTATGTAAGAAGTATTTTGATTTTATATTGATGTAATGTAACTTTATTTTATGTTTATTCGAAGTCGTTTTTAAGAATGTGCAAGATAGTCTAAGTCTCACTTTTTTTTTTGTTTTATAATTAAGCTATGACAAAGGATTTCCATATACATATTCCACATTTAATTTACAGTTAAATAGAACCATTTGAAAATTTTTTACGACTCAACTAAAATTAACTTCAACTTCTTACATAGGATCTCTAAAAATTTGAGAACACTCTGTCTATTCATATTATGTTCTAACTAAATGTTATTAATTTTAAATAAAAATTGTCCTTCATGCAAAAACCAAGGCAACATTTGATTAATTACTAATTTTATTATAAGATGAAAATATAGCAAAAATAAATAAGCATACTTAATTTGTAGCATTTGGGTAATTTTTGCAGTTATTGCTGATTTGACGATAAATTCTACATTTTCTTTTATGTTTCTCAACATTGTCCATTTTGATTTTAATGCTAGTACTATTTGGGCATCTTCTTTTTTCCTTGCATGGACTCATTGTGACAAAGAGTATTCCTTTCATAGTGAGGTCAATAATATTAATGGGAAACACCGAGAAAACTTTTCTTGCATACTTTAAGGATATTAACAACTTTCACTACTACGTAAAACAGATACCACAACGGTTGGAAAGAGATACCACAATGTTTAACTAATCGTTGTGAGGTAAGAGGTGGTTGTATGTATGATGCTTTCCACCACGGTCGCGTGATTAAAAAGGATTTTGATTTAATGGCATTAAACGGCATAAAAGCATTTGTTTTGATTTAAATTAAAATTGATTAAATAACAAGTATTTTTGTGATTTTAAAATATATTCATAAAATATATAAGGTAAATGATAAGTGTGCAACAAATCAAGTGAAAATGATTTAATTTACTATTTCAAATAAAATATCAAAGTTGTTTGAAAAACTAAAAGAAATAAGTGATGAAAAATTAGTTTTGGCCTTGGGAAGACTTGAACCCATGCCCTAACACTCACATGTTAAAACACTAACCACTGGGCCAACGCGCTACAAGTGATAAACAAACACACACATAAATATATAATAAAAAATGTGTTCCAAGTTCAAAATGAACTTCATCTTCAACCTTGGTTCAAATGATTTTCAGAAATCGTGTTTGAGATTTAGGCAACCATTCTCAATGATGTAAAGACCAAATATGTTCAGAATTTCAACACGAACTCAACCATGTATGATTCATAAATTTATTCAAATTGTAGCTCACAAACTTCTCAGAAAACCCCATGAACCCTAATTTTTCAAAACAAAATTAAATGACATACACAAAGGATAAATGAAGACAAGCAGAGGGCTTTTGATCCTCATATCATGCTGAACATAATAGAATCGAGTTTTATTGAAAAGGATGCACAATGAGAAAGTTCAAGTTTGAGAACTTACCTCTGAAACTGGAGATTGAAGGGTGTTTTAATGGACTTCAAGAAATGCTTTGATGGCCTGGAAAACTTCCTTAGACCTCTGGAATGCTAACTGAATGCTCATAACACCTTTAATTGATCTGGATTGGTCTACCCGAGTTCACTTGCAAGTGACAAAAGTGAGAATGAAGGTTTGTGTTTGAGGTGTTACAGAAGTAATGTGAATGATCAAATAACTTCTATAAGATGTATATGAGGTGTTTGATGGATGGTTTGACACATAAATGACCTAGAACTCAAAATTCACAAGTTTGTACAAGTGACGATTTTAAAGCTTTCACTACAACACGGAAGGGCTTCTAAAGCGCTTTTTTTGGCCTTTAACAGCGCTTTAAAGCGCTCTCATAGCCAGCGCTGGCGTAGGTAACGAAAGCGCTTTTAAAAGCGCTTTGGTAGACCCCCCTATAAGAGCGTTTTTTACAGAAAAAGCGCTCTGGTAGATCCCCCTATAAGAGCGCTTTTTCTGGAAAAAGCGCTCTGGTAGACCCCCTATAAGAGCGCTTTTGCTGGAAAAAGCGCTCTGGTAGCCCCCCCTACTAGAGCGCTTTTCCAAAAGCGCTTTGGTAGGTTGCGTTTTTTTTCTTCTTCTTTTTTTTGATCTTTGGCAGCGCTTTTTGTAACAAAGCGCTTTCGTATGTGGACCTTTAAGAGCGCTTTTTAAAAGCGCTGTCGTTGCTAAATGAGATATTTTAAAGTGCAGCCTATAATTTCAGCCTCCCAGATCGACCTGTAATATTTTCGACCTGTAATATATTTTCAACCTGTAATATATTTTCAACCTGTAATATTTTCGACCAGTAATATATTTTCGACGATATATTTTCAACCATAGGTAGGACTATATATATACTAATATAATACCATTATAATATCCAAAATTATATATATACATCATTATGTCAATCAAACTAAATCTCTAACATCAACAATATTATACTTCAAATATTAATTGGCAACAATATGAACAAAGTTAGTAACCATATATTCTGGAGTACTGTAATATTCTCTTCAAATCGACACAAATCCTACTACATGAATAGCTGATGAATATAAAATTGACACAATTCCTCTTTGATTTCTTCCAACTTAAGTTTCGGGTAAGAAGCAGCACGGAATTCGTCAAAGTACTACAGAATAAAAACATAATATGAATGATTTAGTTAAATGTAATAAACTATAAGAAGTTATCTAATTAAGTTATAAATCCATACCGTGATTGGAATCTCTAATTGATTCATTTGAAGGATTTCTTTCATAAACCTCAAAACAAAGTATCCGCAGTCTGAACTGTTCCGCTGTATCGGACACTACATAGAAAAACAAATAAGAAATTATAGTTGTCTTGTTTTATCAAGTAGCATAAATATTATAAGCAAAATTGTGAAAAACAATGTACCTGCACTTTGATCCAAGTAATGTTGTTTGATTTAGTCCGAGATACCTGTGCGTCTCGTTGACTTCGGAACACTTGTATTGATCTAACAAAAATATAAAAGCATATATTTAGATCAATCTCACAAATAATTAAATATATAAATATACAAGAATATTTAGAACGATCCCACTTACAAATCAATAATTTCCTTCATAGCCGGATAATTGCTCCACTCACCATCTACCGAATTCAGAAAATATACAACTTCTCTTATCGGGTTGATAGCAAGCAACAACCAGTGTGCTCTATAAATTAAAACAATAGGTTATATAAAAATTTTGCTACGCAAAAGAAACAAAGATTAAATGAACCAAGAATGAGAAACTAACCCTACTGGTCGGGTATTATACGCCCAAAGAATCAGACTTTCTGTATTGCCGGATGACATGAATCTATCGACTAAGCGCTGTCTAACTGATTCCGGTTCCGAATCAATTGTCATTCCGCTGCAATGGGCGGAAGACACGAAACGGAATCTATTTGACAATGCAGTCCCGCGCAACACTCTGTCATGCAACAACCTTAAATAAAAACATTATAAACATATTAGCGGATGAGTGAAAAACATAATAAACATAATGTGTAAATAAATTGTTCGACTAATTAAATAATATATCAGATGAGTGAATATTACCGGATGTACGAGTGCATATTAGCGAGGCCTAGTTGCTCTTGTGTAAAAATCTCTTCCAAGTCATCTATTGCAATATGTGAAATGAATTCAACACCAAAGATACCTTCCTCCATATTGATTTGACGGAGAGCACCTTCCTTCAAATCGGACATATCAACAAGTGTTCCGAGCGTCGTCCGATATCGAGGAAAAAAAGCACCACCTTTTTTTGCCGCTTGCTTCGGAGGACCCTTAGGCGGTACGCTACGAACGACTTGTGTCACTTGTTGTGACTCCCGAGCAGATGCCTAAAAATCAAATAACGATCGATAAAATATAAAATCATGGAGTTTTACATTCAAATTATATATTAACACCTTAAATGTACCTCTTTTAGTGATGCAACAGACTCCTCCTCCTGTAAAATCCCTTTGCCCTTAATTGCGGGTTTTGTAGGAGCAGTCTAAAATTAAAATGTAAAAAATAATTAACGTAACGGTGCAAAATTGACATTCGAAAACTAAATGATTCATAATGGTTTTGAATATACCTCATCACCAAAGATAATGAGCTCCGAGGGCCATGCAACAAATGACCCTATTGCATAGTGAAGGAACTGACTTACAATCAAAGGAGAGTGGGATTTGATTTGGATATAATGGCAAAGATATATCAGGCTATGATTATTTGTTGATAAGATATATTAGACTTGTCAAACATTGTACATTGTAAACTATACCATTATGATGAATCATAAGCCAAAGATACATAGAAAAAACTATTTGCTTGCTATCATACTGTTGCACCCCAAAATTTGCCCATCTGATTTTATTCTAATTGGCGTAAGCATTACATTTCATTTGCATACCTCCATTAGGTTATTTAACATCATGTATCATTAACTAGTAATATGGCATAGGATCAAGGATCTTGGAAAGGTTTTGTGTTTATGATCATTAAGAATCCTCCGCTCATCAAATTACAAGGGTGTCATCTTCATCAAGGTTGATTTCAAGGCTTTGTTAAGATCTTTACAAAGTCTATTTTAATATATTGAAGTTTCACCTGAGTTTCATCATCAAGTCAAAGTTTGATTCGTCTAATTACTTATGTTACAAGTCATATATGCTTTGGATGTTGTGCAAGAGTTTGATGAAAAAAGATGGTGTTTTAAAGTCACTTCTAAGTTGGAAATCATATGCTAAAAAGGGATAACTTTGACTTTTGGTCAAACTCCATGTTAAGCTTGTTTTGGTTTCCATCTTATCTTTGGTTTATTCAAGTTGCAATCTGAAGTCTATAAGAAGAAGTCTTGAATTCAAACTAGAGGCAAATTGGAGAAAGTGAAGGATACACTTAAATTTGAGAAAGTAGAAAATGTCATTGATCTATATGGGCTACAAGATTCATTCAGTCTATTCATGAGGTTACATGGTCATCCAAATTCCATACATATTATCTCTTCAAGGTCGCAAACCGTGACTGGTTATTACATTTTGGTGAGACATAAAGAATTACATTACAAGGCATGTCCCAAACATAAGCTCACTAAGAATCTACGCTAAGACTAAGTGTTCATAAAAGTGCTCCTCTTGCTTCAGAATCCTGTGCCATACATCCCCTGTACCTCCAATACCACCAACCTGCAAACAGAAGTCCAATTACCATTACTAAATTTCAAACTAGTTCAGTTAACAAATAAAACCATCCAAAATTCTGCAGCAACTTGTAGCTTACCAAAATCAATAAACCAAGACCGTGTCGTCGCATCCGCTGACCCAGCCATGTCCCAACCGATCGGTTGACAGCCTGCATCACCAAGTCAAAGCAAAAAACATCATTCATTCAACAAAAAAAACTGCAGCCATTCAAAAATAAAAACAGCATCCATGCATTTCCCTAACAGTTTAGTTTTCAACCTGTCCTAACCACCTAAAATAACTAACAGTTATCCTAAAACTAATTCTCTAACCAATTCCTAACCTTTTAACCCCTGACAGAACTAACCTACTAACCACCAAAACAGAAAACTAACAGAAAAAACTAACATTTTCAGTTTTATAACTAACCTCTTAATAGCTAACAGAAACCTACTAACCAACTTCCAACCATCTTATAACCAACCATATAACAGTCTTGTAACCAACTCAAACTACCTAACCGATTTCAGTTACTATCCCATAAACATCATAACTAACTTAACAACCCTCTAACTAACCCCTTTCTATTTTCTCTAACAGACTTGTAACCATATTTCTAACAATTCCTAACTGTTATAACAAACTTTTCCTAAACCTAACAGAAAATAACAGAATCCATAACCACCACTCTAAACCTTCTAACCAATTACTAACTGCCAGCTCACATAACCATCTATAACTGTCAAAACAGAAGCATAACAGAATCAGTTACTCCTCTAACCAATCCTAACAACCTCTAACCAATTGAAACCGAGTTATAACAGAAAAATCACTGGATAACTAACCTTATAGGAGACTCAATCTCAGCCCTCCAATCTCATAACCGAAACTCAATCCAAGGGCTATAATCTCTCCTCCCTCAACTAACTTTGTAGATGTTGTTGATTGGCTGTAATTTTTGGTAAAACTAATTATGGTTCTATCTTGTCATAACTGGTGTCATGACATGCATTCTGTTGTTGTGAAGTCTTTCCTTATGCGGGCCTTTACCTGATGTCAAGGCCGATGTCATGACATTCGCAGCTGTTCGTTCTTTTCTATTACTATTTATGGTTATGTGATCTGATAAGATCCTATGCGCTTTATTTGGTAATGATGGATTCTGATCTGTTTCAAGGACGTCTTGGATGATTATTATTATTAGTTCCTTGATTTATGGAGATTAGTTTTATTAGGGTTAAAACTATTTTGTGGATCCAAGGCCCAGCTGCTGTATTGTATGAAGGCTATATATTCCACGCAGGTGCTGCTGTTGACGTTGGGGTTTTTGTTTGAGAAACTTTTAGAGTTCTTTGTTTTTAAGTCTTTCGTTGTAGCTTTCTTGTAAGCCAAACAATCATCATGATGATTGTCTTGGTCTAGGCGTTTTGTTTTGAGTTGTAAGAAGTACTCAAAGCTTTTAAGCAAGAGTACTATTGTACTTGATCAAAGCTTTTAAGCAAGATCAAGTTGTGTCCTTGAAGAGTGTCTTCTTTTGTTATTCGTTGGTTAGTTTTAATCACTGCTGTGATTGAGGGGGAGTGAGTAGGATCTCTGGTCTAAGTTGTTTAGATTGAAGTTGCATTGGGTAGATATTAAGTGAAAGGCGTAATCTTGATTTGTATTACCTTTAATTGATATTACTTATAGTGGACTTCCTCCCTGGCTTGGTAGCCCCCAGATGTAGGTGTGTTTGCACCGAACTGGGTTAACAACTTTCCTGTGTTGTTTATCTGTTTACTCTTTGTTCTTTTGTTTAAAAACGTTCAGATAGTAATGTCGTGACATCCTGTTAGACATCGCGTGTCTGAGTCCAGAATTTCAATTGGTATCAGAGCAGGCACCCTGCCTGTTTTTACTGGGTGAGATCTAGGGACAGTATTTTCTGGTACTATGGACAAAGAAGGTGGTGGATTTGTGATTAGACCACCCATTCTGGATGGTTCTAATTATGATTATTGGAAACCTCGCATGGTGGCTTTTCTGAAATCCGTGGATAGTAAAGCATGGAGAGCTGTGAACAAAGGATGGGAACATCCTGTTATTACTGATAAAGATGGCAAGAAAACTCTTAAACCAGAGGAAGAATGGGACAAAGATGAAGAGGCATTGGCGCTTGGCAACTCTAAAGCCTTAAATGCTTTATTCAATGGAATTGACAGGAATATTTTCAGACTGGTGCACCAGTGTGAACTAGCCAAAGATGTCTGGGATACCCTCAAGACTACTCATGAGGGCACCTCCAAAGTGAAGATGTCAAGACTTCAACTGCTAACTACAAAGTTTGAAAATCTAAGGATGAGGGATGATGAAAGTATTAAGGATTTTCATATGAATATACTGGATATTGCTAATACCTCAGGAGCTTTGGGAGAGAAAATGTCTGATGAAAAGCTGGTGAGAAAAATTCTTAGATCCCTACCTAAGAGATTTGATATGAAAGTTACAACTATAGAAGAGACACAGGACATCAGCAAAATGAAGGTAGAAGAGTTAATTGGATCTCTTCAAACCTTTGAGATGGGAATCAGTGAAAATTCTGAAAAGAAGAACAAAAGCATAGCTTTTGTGTCCAACTTTCAAGAAGAAGTAGAGGAAAGTAGAGAAGAGAATCTATCTGAATCTATAGCTATGCTTGGCAAAAAATTCAACAAAATTATGAGAAGAATGGATCAGAAGCCAAGACCTAATGCCAAGAACATCTCATCTGACATCAGTAGATCTTATGACTCTGGCAGAAGAGCTAAACCAGAAGAAAAGTACAATCACAGCAAAGGGATTCAATGTCATGGATGTGAAGGGTATGGACATATTAGAGCTGAATGCCCTACTTATCTCAAGAAACAAAAGAAAGGTTTGTCAGTCTCCTGGTCTGATGAAGATTCTGAGAGTGATTTTGAAGAAGAATCAGCCAAACATGTCACAACCCTTACTGGAGTTTGCAATTCTGATGAAGATTCTAGTGAAGATGAGCTATCCTTTGAAGAGCTGGCAACCTCCTACAGAAAGCTGTGTATCAGAAGTGCTGAAGTGTGTCAACAAGGTGAAAAGCAGAAGAAATACATAGCTCAGTTGGAGGCTGATAACAAAGGGCTTAGTGAAACTATATCTGAACTGAATAGTGAAATTATCATGTTGCAATCCAAACTTGATCAGATGTCAAAATCTGTAAAAATGTTGAACAGTGGCACGGATATGTTGGAGGAGATTTTGCAGGTTGGAAAAAGTTCAGGAGATATGTCTGGTATAGGATTTGTTGGTGCAAAGAAACATTTCCAAGATAGTAGCAGAACTAAACCTGAAGCTGAGATGTTGAAACCGATGTCAAAACATGTGACTCAACATCACGAGAAAAGTGAAATGAAGAGAAAGTTTCAAAGATGGAGATGTCATTACTGTGGAAGATTTGGACACATTAAGCCTTTTTGCTTCAGATTATATGGATACCCAGATCAAGCTCCTTACTACAGACCTAAGCAGATCATGCCCGTCCAGAAGCAACAATGGAAACCTAAAAATATGGCCTTAATAGCCCATACATCTCTTAGAGTTTCAGCCAAAGAAGACTGGTATTTTGACAGTGGATGTTCCAGACACATGACTGGACTCAAGAATCTGCTTGTTGATATCAAGAGTCATTCTACTAGTTATGTAACCTTTGGTGATGGAGCTAAAGGAGAAATCAAAGGAGTTGGAAAATTAGACTGTTCAGGAGTGCCAAATTTAGAAGGTGTTTTGTTGGTCAAAGGCCTGACTGCTAATCTCATAAGCATCAGTCAACTCTGTGACCAAGGATACCAAGTCAACTTCACTAAAGCTGAGTGTGTGGTTACTAATGAAGAAAAGGAAGTAGTTATGAGGGGTGTCAGATCCAAAGATAACTGCTATTTGTGGGTGTCTCATGAATCCAGCTATTCTACTGTATGCTCTAAGGAAGAAGAAGCAAAGCTATGGCACCAAAAACTTGGTCACCTTCATCTAAGGGGTATGAAAAGGATTATTTCTCTGGAAGCTGTGAGAGGAATTCCTAAGCTACAAATTGATGAGGGAAGAATATGTGGTGAATGTCAGGTAGGAAAACAAACCAGGATGTCACATCCAAAGGTTACACATCTGACTACTTCCAGAGTTCTTGAACTGCTACATATGGACTTGATGGGACCAATGCAAATAGAAAGTCTTGGAGGAAAGAAATATGCTTATGTGGTGGTAGATGACTACTCCAGATACACTTGGGTAAATTTCATCAGAGAAAAATCAGATGTGTTTGATGTTTTCAAGGACCTATGTCAAAGAGTTCAAAGAGAAAAAGAAAATGGTGTTGTGAGAATTAGGAGTGATCATGGAAAGGAATTTGAGAATCAAAAGTTTGCTGATTTCTGCTCCTCTGAAGGAATACATCATGAATTTTCTTCCCTTATTACTCCACAGCAAAATGGGGTTGTTGAAAGAAAAAATAGAACGATTCAAGAATCAGCCAGAGCCATGATCCATGCTAAGAATCTTCCTATCTACTTCTGGGCTGAAGCCATGAATACTGCTTGTTATGTCCATAATAGAGTTACCTTAAGAAAAGGAACCTCTACCACCCTATATGAGATCTGGAAGGGAAGAAAACCCACTGTCAAATACTTCCATGTGTTTGGTAGTAAGTGTTACATTCTTGCTGATAGAGATCACAGAAGGAAGATGGATCCCAAGAGTGATGAAGGAATCTTTCTGGGCTACTCTACAAACAGTAGAGCCTATAGAGTGTTCAACTCAAGAACCAGAATAATAATGGAGTCCATAAATGTTGTGGTTGATGATGTCCACAATCAAGCAGATGTCACAGAAGATGTCGGAACATTCTGGGATATTACAGCTGAAGGATCTACAAGAGAAGATGATTGCAGTCCTACTATCACAGAATCTGAGACTAAACTTCCTAACAAGAGTCCATCAATAAGAGTTCAAAAAAATCATCCTAGTGAACTTATTATAGGTGATCTCAACAGTGGAATTACTACAAGGTCAAGGGAAGTAGTTTCAAACTCTTGTTTTGTGTCAAAAATTGAACCTAAAAATGTCAAGGAAGCTTTAACAGATGAGTTCTGGATTAATGCCATGCAGGAAGAACTAGGCCAGTTTGAAAGGAATGAAGTATGGGAGCTGGTACCAAGACCTAAAGGTACTAATGTCATTGGAACAAAATGGGTTTACAAGAACAAGTCAGATGAACTGGGAACTGTTGTCAGAAACAAAGCAAGGCTAGTTGCTCAAGGATACACTCAAGTTGAAGGAATTGACTTTGATGAAACCTTTGCTCCAGTTGCTAGACTTGAGTCAATTAGATTACTGCTAGGAGTTGCTTGTATTCTAAAATTCAAACTGTATCAGATGGATGTGAAGAGTGCTTTCTTGAATGGATACCAGAGTGAGGAAGTTTATGTGGCGCAACCTAAAGGTTTTGCTGATCCAAACCATCCTGACTATGTGTACAAACTAAGAAAAGCTCTTTATGGCTTAAAACAAGCCCCTAGAGCTTGGTATGAGAGACTAACTGAGTTTCTTACTGGTAATGGGTACAGGAAAGGAGGAATAGATAAAACTCTCTTTGTTAAAGATGAAGGAGGAAAGATCCTGATTGCTCAAATCTATGTGGATGATATTGTGTTTGGGGGGATGTCAGACAAGATGACTAGACATTTTGTTGATCAGATGCAATCAGAATTTGAAATGAGTCTAGTTGGAGAATTAACTTATTTTCTTGGGCTGCAAGTTAAACAGATGGAAGACTCAATTTTTCTCTCTCAGAGTAAGTATGCTAAAAACATTGTTAAAAAGTTTGGAATGGAAAATGCTTCTCACAAAAGAACACCAGCTCCTACTCACTTAAAGTTGTCCAAAGATGAAAAGGGAACCTGTGTTGATCAAAGTTTATATAGAAGCATGATAGGAAGTCTGCTGTATCTCACAGCCAGTAGACCTGATATTGCTTTTGCTGTTGGGGTGTGTGCTAGGTATCAAGCAGATCCTAAGATCAGCCATATCAACCAAGTCAAGAGGATCCTGAAATATGTGAATGGTACTTGTGAATATGGAATGCTCTACTCTCATGGGTGTGAACCTATTCTCACTGGATATTGTGATGCAGATTGGGCTGGAAGTGCAGATGACAGAAAAAGTACTTCAGGAGGATGTTTCTTCTTGGGTAATAATCTTATTTCATGGTTCAGCAAGAAACAAAATTGTGTGTCCTTGTCCTCTGCAGAGGCAGAATACATTGCAGCAGGAAGTAGTTGCTCTCAGCTTGTTTGGATGAAACAAATGTTAACAGAATACAATGTCACGCAAGATGTCATGACATTATATTGTGACAACTTAAGTGCCATTAACATTTCAAAGAATCCCATTCAGCATAGCAGGACCAAGCACATTGATATTAGACATCATTACATTAGAGATCTTGTTGAAGATAAAATAATTGCCTTGGAACATGTTGCTACAAACCTTCAACTGGCTGACATTTTCACAAAAGCCTTGGATGCAAATCAATTTGAAAATCTAAGAAGCAAACTAGGCATTTGTCTTTGTGAAGGATTATAGCAATTAATTGGGTGTGGGGCCAGCATTATTTCTCTCTCCAAATCTTTGATATCATTACACATTAAAGTGTATTTCCCCCCCCCTTTTACAAGTTACCCAAACAGTTTCCATTCCTCCAAAACCTCTCCTCCACACTCACGCTATCTCTCTGTGTTTCTGCTTTCACAACCCTTTACCCAGTTTTCCATTTTCTCTCAACATGTCTCAGAGTTCTCCCTCAAAGAAATCTTCTCCTACCTCTGAAACAGCATCAGGTTCTAGGGCACCAAATGTTGTGAGTGATCAAGATGTTGTGCTGGATGTTGTGCCATTGAACTCTGTTCCCGCTACCGATACTGTTTGTAATCTACCAAGAAAGATGCATGCAAGAAAATCAACTGGGGGATCTGTTCCTGAAACCTTTTCTGTTCAAGGTATAGAGGGTTCTACTTATGTTCACAATGCGATCGCAGGTATTGTCACCAGAATCTTGAATGAAGGACACAAGGTTGATGGGATATCCGTTCCTCTAGCCCAGATGTCTGCTTCTGAGAACAGCAAAGATGATCAAGATGGTCAAGATGATGCTAGCAAAGATCAGGGTGATGTTGAGACATCGGTTGATAACATTGAAGAGAAGATCCCAGGTGCCAAAGAAGTTGAGACATCTGAAGCTGTTAATGTTGAAACATCTGGTACTAAAGATGCTGAAATTCCTGAGCCTGAGAAAGCTGAAGAGGTTCCTGTTGCTGTTTCTAAAGAAACCCCTAATGAAGGCCCTACTGTGCATGATGTGGTGAATCTGGATGATCTGGATGATTCTATTGACATTGCTGATGATGAACTCATCTCTAGCATCTCTCATAGAGTCAAGACTTGTAAGGGCAAACAGGCTTGTGATCAAGATTTCTCCAAACCTCAGGTTACTCCTCAAAAGAAGGTCACTATAAAGAAGGACAAGAAGGTCCTTGCTGAACCTTCAACCACAGGGAGCAAGGCTACTATGAAGAAGAGGAAGGAAAGAAGTGTTTCTGTCCCAGAAGATGATGTCTTAAGTGATGTCCCTGACATCCCATCCAAGAAGAAGATTGCTGTCACAAAATCCTCCACAAAGGTTCGTGATGTTCCTTTGGATAACATTTACTTGCACTATGCTTCAAATGCTATTCAGTGGAAGTTTGTCTATCAAAGAAGGCTGGCTCTGGAAAGAGAATTAGCAAATGATGCTCTGGAATGTCAAGAGGTCATGAAGCTCATCAAGGCTGCAGGTTTGATTAAAACTGTTACTCATTTTTCAAAGTGTTATGAAATGCTTGTGAAGGAATTCATTGTGAATTTGTCTCAAGATTGTGGTGATAGAACAACTGATGATTTTCATAAGGTGTATGTTAGAAGAAAGTGTATAGATTTTTCCCCTGCTGTTATCAACCTATATCTAGGTAGAGATGCTGAGGCTCAACCTGAGCTTGAAGTGACTGATAATGAGGTTTGCAAGGTAATCACTGGTGGTAAGGTTAAGAAGTGGCCCATAAAGAGCAAACTGTCAGCTAGTTCTCTTAATGTCAGGTATGCATTGCTGCACAAAATTGGTGCTGCTAACTGGGTGCCTACCAATCACACTTCCACCATTGTTGTTGGCCTAGGAAGATTCATATATGCCGTGGGAACCAAGACAAAATTTGACTATGGGACCTACATATTTGATCAAACTATGAGGCATGTTGGTACCTCTGCTACTAAGCTTCCCATTGCTTTCCCATCTCTGATATGTGGAATAATCCTCAAGCAACACCCTGGAATTCTGAAAAGTAAAGATTCTGTATGTAAGAGGGAGAGTGCTTTGTCTTTTCACTACAAGCTGCTGCAGAGGTCTGATGACAAGACATCTGCTGGGACATCACAACCCAGCAAATTTGTGAACAAAGCTCTTCTTATTGCTGAGCTAAAAGAGACTTGTCAAGAGTTGGACAACAGGAAGCTGAAACTTGAAAATCTCATCCACAGTCTTGAGCAGTCTACAGATGATGATCTTGCTGGTGAAAAGGGTGGTGACAATATGGATGAAGACAAAGAGGCTGAGGAAGAAGCTGAGGATGCTGAGGCTGAGGGTGCTGAGAGTGGGAGTAGTGATGCTGCTGAATGGACTAGTAGCTCAAGTGATGTCAATCCTGGTGGCTCTAGTGATGAAGACAGTGATGGGTCTGATGATTAGCTCTGCTAAGCTGAATATGCTTTGGCTCCTTTTGTGGCTAAAAAGGGGGAGTAATTGGTAGTGGTAGTGTAGTAGTAGTGGTTGTTTTGTTGTAATGGTTGTTCTGTTATTTTGGTGATCTTTTGGTTTTTTTTGGACATGGTTGTTTTGTGGTTTTCTTTATTTTGGGTTTTCTCTGGTTCTCCCTGACAATGACAAGTGGTTTCTATAACAGTTGATTAAGTAGATGTTTTCTGGTTTTCTGGTGATTAATCAAGTTGCTGTTGTTGCTTACAGAATTTATTTTTCTGTTACAGAATTTATTTTTCTGTTGTTGGCTGTTGTGTATGCTCTGATATCTGTTTACATCTATTAGTGTTTTAGCCAAAAATTTGCCAAAGGGGGAGTTTGTAGATGTTGTTGATTGGCTGTAATTTTTGGTAAAACTAATTGTGGTTCTATCTTGTCATAACTGGTGTCATGACATGCATTCTGCTGTTGTGAAGTCTTTCCTTATGCGGGCCTTTACCTGATGTCAAGGCCGATGTCATGACATTCGCAGCTGTTCGTTCTTTTCTATTACTATTTATGGTTATGTGATCTGATAAGATCCTATGCGCTTTATTTGGTAATGATGGATTCTGATCTGTTTCAAGGACGTCTTGGATGATTATTATTATTATTAGTTCCTTGATTTATGGAGATTAGTTTTATTAGGGTTAAAACTATTTTGTGGATCCAAGGCCCAGCTGGTGTATTGTATGAAGGCTATATATTCCACGCAGGTGCTGCTGTTGACGTTGGGGTTTTTGTTTGAGAAACTTTTAGAGTTCTTTGTTTTTAAGTCTTTCGTTGTAGCTTTCTTGTAAGCCAAACAATCATCATGATGATTGTCTTGGTCTAGGCGTTTTGTTTTGAGTTGTAAGAAGTACTCAAAGCTTTTAAGCAAGAGTACTATTGTACTTGATCAAAGCTTTTAAGCAAGATCAAGTTGTGTCCTTGAAGAGTGTCTTCTTTTGTTATTCGTTGGTTAGTTTTAATCACTGCTGTGATTGAGGGGGAGTGAGTAGGATCTCTGGTCTAAGTTGTTTAGATTGAAGTTGCATTGGGTAGATATTAAGTGAAAGGCGTAATCTTGATTTGTATTACCTTTAATTGATATTACTTATAGTGGACTTCCTCCCTGGCTTGGTAGCCCCCAGATGTAGGTGTGTTTGCACCGAACTGGGTTAACAACTTTCCTGTGTTGTTTATCTGTTTACTCTTTGTTCTTTTGTTTAAAAACGTTCAGATAGTAATGTCGTGACATCCTGTTAGACATCGCGTGTCTGAGTCCAGAATTTCAAACTTTTCCCTCTCAATCTCTATATATTCAAACCTCCCTCCATTTTTAAAGCCTCTCCACCATTCACACTCTCCATTTTCAGTTCTCTCTCTCTCTCTCCACATTCTTCAATTCATCTTCATTCAATCATCATCACTCTGCAACTTCAAGCTCTCGATTCACTCTCCATCAACTCTAACCATTCTCATCTTCATCTCTCAAACCCTGCGAACCTCCATTCATCATCATCTTCATACCAAACCCTCACTACACGCTCCTCAATTCTTAACTGCAAGAGTTTCTCCATTAGAAACTCTTGACAGTGGAGCTAAGCCTGCAACTCGTAAATCTCACACTCAGCTACACGGTTCACACAACACAGAAAAGACTCACACAGAAAAAAAACAACAACGGAAATCAAAAGAAAGATCAAGAAAAAATTCAAAGAAGAAAGAGTAGAAGAACCTGAAAATCGAAGCATCGAAGACTCACCTGAACATCTTCACCGCAATCTAGCGTTTATTTCGCCAAATACACAACTGTGATCTTCATTCCAGGTGAGTTTTACGAGCCTTCATTCTTCGTCTTCTTTACTTGTTCTTGATACTGTTGTGAAGAGTGACGAACTGTGAACATTTCCCCCATGGTCTCGCTCTTCAATTCGCCACCATTACCGTTTGTTTGAGCTTTTAGTATAACCTAGGGTTTTAGATGTTTACTTAGATCCAGGCTAAAACGAGTGGAAGTTGAGAGAAAATGATGGCGGATTCGAAATTAACGGAGGAAGATAACAAGGTTGTGCTAGGTTTTGGATATTTGGAAGCATCTCCGCCATGGTCGCCGCCGGGAGGCGATTTCCGGCGAGATAATTTGAGAACGAGAGAGTTGGAATAAGGAGATGGAACGTCGCAACTGAAACTTTACCCCCTTTCTATATTTTTTAATTATTCATTTAATTATTTTATTTTTTATTTGTGAATAATTGAATGAAATTCTGAAACAATAACATGGACAAAGCTGTGCAATGACTTTGGGCCCTAATTGCCTCACACCTCCTCTTTGGCCCGTGTCATATTTTTTGGCTATAGAGATCTGAACAAAAACTACACTGGGCCAGTTTGCTACGCATACCCCCTGAGCCCAGCGCACACACTATTTTTGGTGTTTAGGAAGCTGAACAATAATCACTTTTGGGCCGGACCTGGACCCTGCGCCCTTACTACTCAGACCTCCAGTATTTGCAATTTGCACCTCCTGTTCATGATAGATTCAAGTCTTAATTAGTTTGTTTTCCTTTTCTTTTTAGGTAATAAAAGGCTAATTTTTTCCTCTATTATTTTTGTCATATAAATGTAATTTTTGACATAAAATCAATCACTAAATAATAGTAATTAGGCTATTTTCTTTTAGTCTTTTTGCTTGAATTAGAACTTATTTCTTTCATAAAAAATCATAAGAATAGTAGTATTTTTTAGTCCACTTTTGTACTATATTCATGACTTGTCAATATATGCTTGTGAGTAATTTTGTGCTATTATACCATTGTCATTTTTTTTTCTACTTAGTGCTTTATTTTTCATGTTTCTTTTAATCCTAACCTTAGGTAGAAACCATGATAACATTAGGTAGAAATTCCCTTCATGCTTAGGCTAGTTTCTTTTCCTTTTCAACCTTAAAACATCTAATAAATACTTGAATAAAATTCCCCATAAAAAATACAAAGAAAATACTTAAAACACTAATAAACAAAGTGAAAATCTTAAAAAGGGAATGGAAGCTTGAACGTCCCTTGCTTAAGGGAATGTTCGAGTGCTTGGATCTCCCTTGCTTAAGGGTCCCATTCAGGCGTAAGTTCCCAACTTCTAAAAAACACAAACCATAGAGCAACTCGAGTCTCCCTTGCTTAAGGGTTCCACTCGAAATGCTCAGAATCTCTTCTTCATCTCGCCTCCGGGGCATTCTTTCCCTTAAACGGACACGTTGCTTCCTTTCGATCGCAGACTGGTAACGCATAAGACTCCACTCAACGAGCTGCTATCCTGACGCTAGATTGCGAATGTAACTCCGTCCACTAAAAAACACAAAAACAAACAAAAACTAAAGAGCCGAACTACGGCGCTCTGATTCCTGAAAAGGATACGTAGGCATTGGGTCGCGGGGCCTAAGCGAGCACAACTATTTATAAACCTTTTTTTTCCCCGTGTTTCTTCTTCTTTCATTTGCATGCATTCCTTTAGCATTAAGCCTTAGATTTATACACCCTTTAGATAGCAACAAACATAGGTGGATACCATCGAGTACGATGGGCGTGAGGGGTGCTAGCACCTTCCCCTTGCGTAACCGACTCCCGTACCCTATCTCTGGTCGAAAGACCTCGTTCTTATTCATCTTACGTTTCCTGATATTCCTTTCCCTCTTTGGGATAAATATATTGGTGGCGACTTTGTTCATTTTCGCGAGCGTGCGACACATACTTTTAGAGTAAACTATACCATTATCACTTCAGGATCAAATAAGATAGCAACACAAAAACAAATTTCTACATTACAGAAATTATGAACAAAAGCAGAACCAGAAACTATTTGCTTGATATCATACTTTTAGAGTAAACTATACCATTATCTCTCATAAATGTTTCAAAGTATTCTCACAATTTGCTCTTAAAATAGTGGGAAGACTTTACCTGAACAGAAGCAGAACTGGACTTTGATTTTGACCAAGAAAAACCCTAAAATCCCACAAGACTTTGATTCTGAGAGAAGCAGCAAGAAGACGACGACGACGGCTAGTTGAGACGACGACGGCTAGTTGAGACAACGACGGAGGGACGGAGGAGGGGCTGAGACCACGGCGGAGGGAGTGAGAGCAAGGAAGCAGAGAGTACGTGAGCGAGGAAGAAGAAGAAGATGTACGGAGGAGTTTTGGGTTTCTGAAAATAGCGTGTTTTAGTTTTATGAAAATATTAAAAAGGGCTACCAGAGCGCTTTTCAGAAGCGCTTTCATATGCCCCTTTATACCAGCGCTTTATTACTAAAAGCGCTTTCGTACCCACCCCCTATAAGAGCGCTTTCAAAAGCGCTTTCATACCCACCCCCTATAAGAGCGCTTTTAGAAAGCGCTTTCATACCCACCCCCTATAAGAGCGCTTTTAGAAAGCGCTTTCATTACCCCCCCTATAAGAACGCTTTTCTAGCGTGATTTTTAATTTTGTTTTTAGCCAAACCTACCAGAGCGCTTTTGGGAAAAAGCGCTTTCGTAGGTGTGCTGTTAAAAGCCAAATTTGGCGTAGTGTTTCAAATGAGGTAGTGACTTTGAGATGTTCCGTGTGTTTCAATTCAGAACCAATTGCCTCTATTTAAAGGCACAAAATGTGGTTTTTTTGGGGAAAATCATATCATTTGGAGTTCCCATGCTCAAGTTATGTCACTTTGCTTGTTTGTGAAGAAATGAGAAAGTTATGGTCTCCATGGTACTTGCAATGCTTTATACATGACTTATGTTAATTCTTCTGCAAAGTAGGAGGTTTTTTGTTGAATTTGAATCACTTTTGGTGCAGAGAAAACAAGATGAGAGCTCCAAGCAAGAGTTGTTGGTGATTAAAGTGGCTTTACAAGAATGGAAGTGTTAACTTTGTGCCATAGATGGAGTAATTCAATGGGCAATGATCAAAGCACTTGGACAATAGCTCAAACGTTTGTGTAATCTTCTAATTAGAGGGAGATTTACAAGTTAATGTACCTTTTCTTGCAGATTTGGTAGGTTTGGTTCCAAGTTCCAACTTGGTTCTTCATGGAAATGGACTTGAAATTCAAGAATGGATCACTATCTTCATCCTTTCGATTCTCCTAGATCACAAATGCTATGGACGAGTTCTAATACTTTTGGAAAGTCCCAAACATGCTCTAGAATTTTCATATTTGCTTTTTCTTCAGATTCATGAGCCTTTTGACCAGTCACCTACCTTGTGAGACAAGCAACAAGCAAACACAATCTTTTTTGTATATTTTTGGTTAGTAAGTGATGCATGATTGATTATGAATGATGATAATGACGATGATGATTATGATCACACTCTTTTCAAAATGAGGTGGGATCTCTGGGTCAAAATGAAAGGAAAGAAAGATGAAGCTGAAGTGAGAGAAACAAACACGTGTTAATCTATAAGTTTGTAGCAGTTACACATGTATGCAGCGCTCAATTTAGGGTAGCCATTTCCTAAGATTTGAAGGAGACAAAATCACTACATAAGTTTGGGATTTCAATATGAGTGAGATAAGTGACACAAATGTTAGGATTTTCTTTTGAGAGAGACAAATGAAATAGATGTTAGGGTTTTCTTTTGAGAGAGACGAGTGAAATAAATATTTAGGTTTTCTTTTGAGAGATGTAGCTTTTATGTACTGAGCGAGAGATAATTTCGCTTATATATAAATATGGAACACCTTTAATCATGGTTGGTAAGACGAGCTGTGATGGAATGGTTGAACTTTACACTACAGTTGACTACAATAACCGTGGTGATATACAAGGTCAAGCCCGTTTTGTCACAATAAATGGAAAGTTGTTGGAGTTGGGATTCAAACTCTTTCACTCTAAGTACATTTGACTACGCTTTTTAACTATGATCGTAGTGAAATATCTTTTAGTAAATACAAAAAAAGCGCCCAAAAACAAATTATTACCACGGTTAACAACAATGTCGTTGTAATATTGTGTTACGAAAGTCCTATTTTGTAGTAGTGTTTGTACACATGTGGTATATGAATATATTAGTCTTGGAAAATACTAAAATATGATGCAATAACATCTGAATAAAACACATGGAGAAATTGAAATTTTCCACAATTGTCTTTGGAGGTCTGCGTTGAAATGTCCTATTGATTGCCCCTCGCTATGGTTCACATTTTCATGAACTGTGAAATAGAATCTCAGACAATTAAATTACATGACATTATGAGTTTTTGGATTTTAGAACTTTTTCTACAATCCCTTTATTGCAATTTTCGTGTATACTTTCCCTTGAAGCCAACATTTTCCTTCAATCATGTCCTCGCTACACAAACACTAATCCCAACCTATAGTATGTATATTTTACCAAACTTGTAATAGGTAGGTTACATGTAGACTTAAGCACTAAGTTCAATGACTCAACAAGGTCGCTTGTCATATGGCCCCATTGCTAATATGCATCATAAGCTCATGCCCAATTTTTTTATTGGAATGTCATCGACCCACCTTAAAGCTTCTAGGTTTGTCAAACGTATTTCCTTGCATTTGTATTGAAATGTAGGCTCATTCAATGCATATCTTGTATTACCAACATAAAAAATATAAGTTGAAAGGTATTAGTCGAAAGTATAATAGTAAGGAGAAATAAAGAGTGTTACCCATGTTAATGACTTTTTGTGAAGTTCTTTGTCTTTGCTCTCTTGCAAAAATTTCTATGCAATGTGTCTAACACACTTGTGCAAATGGAAGATATTGTCAGCCATTTTTAGGATTGTTATTTACATTATTTTTAGATTTATGCCTGCTATAAATTAAACAAAGGTTGGGTCGGGGTGTGATATGCGTTCTTAAATTCTATAGAAAGAAACTTCTAGCATCACTTGTCTCATGTAACACCCTCTAACCCCACGACAAATATATTGCATAATAAGAGTAAAAGCATGCATATCAAGAGGGTGTCACATGTTTTATTTTTCAAAATACCAAAAAAAAACAACATAATTGCATTTAGTCATGTTCATCACACGCATTTAACATCATGTTTCATATGCACATCACATCGGAATAATAGAATGATACCAATAATAAAGTCTCATAACATAAAATCATGCATACAACCATTAGGCTCTAAGACCACATATCACATAATCTCAACATATCCAAAATATAAAGAGAGTATAAGAACAATCTCTCCAATTCATAAACAATAAACATGAGTCAAACGATCCCCATGTTACACAACCATATCATGAACTCTCTACCTAAGAAATGCGATAAATAAGAGAATAGCTCTCATACTAATCCTCGTAAGCAAGCAACTTTACTCCTCGGTACCTAAGCGATGTCTTACAAAACATCATTTCAACAGAAGGGTGAGAATTCATATCATTATAGAAATATATAATAATAAACAATGCATAACAATCATAAAAAAACAAATTCCACACACTTCACATACACATGTATTCAAAATTTTATAAATACATATCACATGTTTACACGTACGACATAACTCAATAGATTCAAAATACCAAGTAATCCAATCATAATTATCAATAAAGTACCATTTACACAATTAGCCCATAAACACAATTCACATCGATACATGTGAATCCAATGTGAATCAATGCAAATGCATGTGGTACCAATATTATCCTTAATGGATTCCCCGCGTCCATCTCCAAGACAAATAACCACAAAAAATAAGCTTGTCCTTTAGGCTTCAAACCCATCTCTGAGGTTTGGGACAAGTCACTAGTTTCCCATGAAACTAACGAACATCGCCTCTTTCTCACTTGATAAATGAATGCATGTGAAAATATCAACAACTATATGCAATTAAGACCATCTCCAAATCTTAATCATACAAGCATATGTACCACCATTTATCACATATGAATTCACCTCACATTTGCACAAACATTCACATATTCATGTTATCTATCACACATGAAAAGATCTTCATAGCACTCACCAAATCAACACACCACAAATAACATATAGTCAGCAATGCCCAACAATGTTATTCTCAACCAATTTCAATTCATAACATACATAATCATGAAATTCAAGTATTATGTTTTCACAAAGAATTGCTTCAAAAGTCATCCAAACATTTCCAGAAAATTCCAGAAAATTCATGATAAATCAATAGCATACATGACCTAGTTCAGTTTTCAAAAACATAAATTTTGAAAAGCACATTGTGCTAAGCCCGGTCCACCGTGCTAAGCGCCCTCACAATTATGCAGAAAAATTTTGCTACGGGCATATTCTGTCCCACACAAATTTTCACCCCAAAATCCATCAAAACAACCAAAATTCATGAAATAGAAGTATTCTAACATGTATTCATCATATAAAAACAATTATTAACATCAAGACATTCTTTAATCATCAATTTAATGAAATCTCAAAAAAACCTAACATGTTAAAATCTAGAATCAAAACCTCCAAATACTAACATGTTACTATCTATTGCATACAGTCACATAACCCCATAATAAAATGAAGAACCACCCTTACCTTAGTTGATTTCTCCTCCTAGGGTTGCCTCCTTCTTCTCCCTTTTCTTTCATCTTATTTCTCCTCTTTTCCACTTTTCTTTCTTAGATGGGTTTTTTCTTTGATTTTGAGCCTTATTCATTGATGAGTTGCTCAAAATCGCACGTCTGAAGTCGTGTCTTTGACATTTCATTGCTCATGCTCCAAATACGCCTCAATACCTACAAAAATGAATAGAAAACTATCAAACAATACATAAATACACTAAAACTCTATTAAATACAAAAGTATACGTATTTGTGTAATATACACTAAAACATGTACAAGTTAAGGAAAAATAGTAGATAAGTGCACAAAAACTATAGACCAAAATAACTATAAAAACGCACTTATCAACCACCCATTTGTATTATTTCTTTTGAATATGCACAAATTGTCTCCAATTATATTTTATGAGGTCTCATAGTTCTTGTAGATAGATATGCTTGTTCTTTGCA
The DNA here is from genome assembly GCF_029867415.1 of Vicia villosa. NCBI lineage: Eukaryota > Viridiplantae > Streptophyta > Magnoliopsida > Fabales > Fabaceae > Vicia > Vicia villosa. Next base: position 20,271 of record NW_026706163.1, on the reverse strand, counting down.
GTCCATGTTTTCTTGTATGTTTTTCTCATGTCATAAAGCTTGATTGTCTTACTATATACTCCATGTTTGTTGTAGTATTATTAGAGAGATGAAGATCCAAAACACATACATTTTATTTTTCAACCAATGAATATATTAATATTGGAAGATGTAAGTATGCTTTTGGATCTTTTCATGGATGGTAATGCTATAAATGTATGTAGTGAAATGGATTGCAATGTGTGGGTTAATCATATAGGAATAACCTCCACCAAGTAGTCAATTAAAAGAGAAATGTGAAGTTAAAATGGCTTAAAAGTATAATAACTTATAATATCTTGAGACAATAATCCACCAAAGAAGATATAATACACCATGCCAAGATTTACATGCTACTGTTCATCGATCAACTAATAATGGCATACAAATTAAATCATATTGTGCATGGTTGTCGGCTACCATTATTTATAAATTTTAATGCGGCAAGTCAGGACAGTAAGAGGTTAACTTATTTAGCTTCACTTTATAGCGCCATGTGTAGATTCGCTCAAAGAAGCATTCAAGGTATGTGAGGATGCATTTTATTGCTCAAAACTTGAGTATTTTTTTTTCACCTTTGACATTAATAGCCGTAATCACTCAAAACCCACTACACATATATACATATTAGGAAAAATTAAAATTTGTATGCACTGTATTACATTCCTTTTTATTGTTAACACATTTAATATATACATTTCTTTTTTTTATGCTATATGGTATTTCAAAAGGATGAATTATCTAAATAATCCCCATCATTACCTCGTTAGATATTGAAATGAAATAGATCTTGAAGCTCAAAATTTAATCTATTTCTCTTAATTATGTCTCAGTTATTTTTAATTTAAATTTCATACACTAAAAAACATTTTATATATATATATATATATATATATATATATATATATATATATATATATATATATATATATATATATATATATATATATATATATATATATATATATATATATATATATATATATATATATATATATTATGTTTCAGTTTACATGGAAAGCCTTATTTTTATTATATTTCAAGTGACTATAATGATAGCTTTATTTGAAGTGCAACCACTCATTTGATATATAATGTATTGTTGAAATGCATCAGATGGATAAGGTCAAACTTCAGTTTGGCTACCAAGAGATACCCGATCTACCAAGATGCCTTAAAGAATATCATAAAATGATTGTGATCAAGTCGTAGAAACTACATTATATCATATTGAACAAAGACGAGCAAGATGAGTGGAGGAACCTACATATGTTTGTCTTGAAAGGCACAATAATGGATGGGGATTTAAGTAAAGATGAGAGTATATGGCTTGATTTAAATTGATTTAATTTATTTATTCTTCTAAGAATTATTTTTCAATGACACCAGGAACACGTTCATACTTCAAACCAACAAAAATATCGTCTTTCCTGAAACAAGAGACCCACACCCACAAACGTCAATTTATATCCCAACCAACTTGCTCCAACAACCCATTTCTAAGAACATACATCCAATAACACAAAACTAAACCATACTATAGCCAACAATTTTCTCAACAATCAACATACATCAAGAACTCATACCTATACCACTACACCTAACCCACATGACAACAAACTTAATTTATACCCCAGTTTCAACAACATCCTCCTTGCACTGCAACTTCATAAACAAACTACAACTATTGAACACCTTAACAACAAACTCATTTTGTCCACATGTACATTTTACTCCAATCTCTCACCCAAAATTCAATTACTCAACAACACTACTACAACTCATAATTTCCTCAATGTCCTGTAACACCAACATAAAATGAATGTTATTTCTTTTTAGATCCCTCGCTGTTGTGAATTTCTATTAAACACATATGCAAATATGCATAGTCCAATAGTAGAAAGTGATAAAATAGTATAAAGTGATAAAAGAGTAAGAGTATCGTTCACACATGAATTGAATTAACTTTAGTTGATTCCTCGAGATCAAAATTTGTGAATAGTCATGAGCAAAAGATGATAATAATAGTTGTTGTCACAGATTCATAGTTAAGCAATATGGTGTAAGGTTAAAGAAGTTTAAACAAGTGTGAGAGGCATGTTGGACAATAATCCATTTAATACTTTTCATATATTGTGTCTTTATGATGAGATTTGTCGTGATAGATGTGGTCAGAGAATGATCTAATGGTGTATGCCTACAACATCATATAAATGAAACTAAGTCAAAGAATAAATTCCTAAGTTTCACATTGATATTTTTACACTTCTTTCATAAGTCTTACTTCCCTCTAAAGTTACAGTTCTTTATTCATAAAGCAACTAATTAGCAAATATTCATATTCTACTATTTTCAACCATATTTATCATGAGTTTCACTTGTTAATAGATTCCTCAATATTAACTAGCTTTTACATATTTATAAGATGATCAACCAAAGACTTAAATATATAATAGTAAATCCTATGACAAAAAACATCACTAAAATCACATAATTTCAAACAAAGCATTACTTCCCATTAAACTTCACATTGCTTTACATAAACAGTTTAGCTCATGGTGATCATGACAAATACAACAAAAGAAGTATTAAGCTTATTAATATAGACAATAATGAAAATAAAATATAAACTTAAGAGTGAAACTACTATTTATTGCAATCTTCAATCGACAAGAAGTGACAAAACTACAAAAAGCGCTTTAACCTCGGACGCGAAACACATTTTACCCCGGCTAAAGAAGCAATGTAACGAAGGGCGTCATAAAAAGTAATGACTTAACACCTCGATTTTTAAAACACCGAGGGGTAAATTTATTTGTGCATGGGTTCAAACCCCATCATCTGCATTTTATTATTTACAAAACAAGCGCCTCATACATCTCGGTTGATCAATCAAACCGAGAGGTAAGATAAATATTTTTTAAAAAAACTCGTTGCATTGTTTACACAGAATATTAATAAATTAATTTATTTACAAACTACATTGTTTATTCAGAATATTACATTGTTTATAGAGAATATTAAAATAAAAATTAGTTTATCTATGAAGATCATATGTTGAATATTTAATTCCTTGATATTCTGGACACGATCAAATGTTGGGTGCCATTATATTCTCAATTTCTTTTTATGCATTTGTTTCTGATATAAATAAAAAGAGATTTAGATAAAAAAGGGTTAGATTAATAAATGATTTTTAGCTCAAATAAATATTTAAAAATACAAACCTTAAACCCAAAATTTTTTTTGCTCTTGTAATCCATCATAGAGAACTCTTCATGGCAAATATTCTTGCGAACCTTAATAATATTTCAAGCGCTTCATGATGTTTCATTATCAATTTTAGATATCAAAATGCTTTTTTAATGAAAGTTTTTTAGGTTTCATGCAGATCACTAATGGAAGTTTCTTGAGCGTTAATACTCATGAAATGGACGACACATATTTGTTTAAGGATGGTGATTGATATCCTCAATTATAACGCTAAATTATCCCCTCAGTTTTGTTTAAAACCGAGATGAAAAAGCTTCTTATTTTTTTTACAATACATTGTTTACACAGAATAGTAAAACACAATATTAAAACAAATCCAGATTCTTGGAGGACAACAAATCTTTATTGTAAGGAGTTATCTACACCAAACATTGAAAAATGTTATATGGATTGAATGCATCCAACTTCTAAAGGAGTTATCTGTTCCAACTATTGAAAAATGTTTTTTTTGCTCTTGTAATCTATCATAGAGAACTTTTTCAAGCTTCTTAAGTTCCAAGATTTTATTATCATGCAATCTATCCTAAAGAATAATGCGTACAAATTAGGATTCGGGTAAAATCTATTTAAGGAGAACTTTTATAGTAAAACTTTTATTTTACCCCTCAATTATTAAGAAAATCGACGTGATAGACCATTCAATTTACAAATAAAAATATAATAAAAAGAAAGGTTCCTAAATTGTTTTCCCCTTGGTTATAAGAAAATCCAAGGTAAGATATGATTTTATTTCTAAAACGTGGAGCACATTGGAGTCATATCACTAGAATATCAATGACCGTCCATATTCCAAATGTAACGTATCTTTTGGATTTTCAAGGAGGCGTTTGAGCTTCCTATTCTCCACTATTTAAAAACAATTCCTATTTTCAATGTCTCATTTCGAACTTCTTGTGTCTTTAAACCTAGTTTCAAAGTCTTTTCTTTTATTCAAAAATGGATGAAAATCTTTCGTTCGTTTCCAATGAAAAGCTTGTTGATTTCGATGATTTGAAAGACAAAGGTTTTGATCTAAGGAAAACTATTTCCAAAAAAAGTTGAATGGTTACTTTGACATTCTTCATGGGTCCATCTATACTAATCTCGTTAAAGAATTCTGGTTAAATGCCTCCATTTTGTCATTTGGTCATGATGCTGAGTCAATTAGGTCATATGTCAATGACTCTCCTATCACCATTACTCCATCACTTATTGCTCAGACAATAAACTGTAAAGAGAAAGATAGTTTTGTTGAATATTATATATTCAACAATGTCTACTCAACCCACCTTCGCCTAATTTATGCTAACTACGATAACCTAACCAATCCTGTTACTCTACTTCTAATTACAAAAGTTTAGTATCAACTTCTAGTGTCAAATATTCATCCAAGAACTAAACAACTGGAAACACTTACTTGGGATGACAAACATCTCTTGTACTTCCTTACCTACAACGTCAGATTTAATCTTTCTCTTACCATTTTTAACTTCTTAAAGGAAATGACAAGCATCTCTCGGGAGAAAATGACTTTCCTCATACCATATGGAAGAGTTCTTTATGAAATTTTCTCTCAATTAGAGATAGAGTTAGAAGTTGAGTGGAGTTAGAAGTTTGAACATGTGGAATTGTTATCTGTTGTCCTATTTTTTGTGTAATCTGTAATTAATTATCAATGAAATATTTCCTTTCATATTAAGAATTGCTAATTAACAATGAAAAAATGGGAAAAGATTAACTAAGAAAAAAAAGGGAAGCTTGAAAGGTGCCAAGTGAGAAATCATTGAAAAAAACTTTAAATGTAGTAACGGGGATTTAAAGCCAGATCCCCTATAGTTATATTCCCTCGGGTTTCCACAAAAAACTGAGGAGATAAGTTTATTATTTTTTATGGATAAAACATGACACTCACTTATAGATATGTTACCTCGGTTTTTGAGAAAACTGGGGGAAAAGATGTTTATTTTTAAAAAAAAATCAAACATGACGCTCAATTTTCGATATGTTTCCTCCGTTTTAAAGAAAATTGAGGGAAAAGGTTATTTAATTTTTAAAAAATCTTACATGGCGCTCCTAGGACCTATAATCTCGGTGTTTAGCATGTTCGAGGTGAAAGTTTTGTCATAAAAAGTTTGAAAGGTGCCAAGTGAGAAATCATTGAAAAAAACTTTAAATGTAGTAACGGGGATTTAAAGCCAGATCCCCTATAGTTATATTCCCTTGGGTTTCCATAAAAAACTGAGGAGATAAGTTTATTATTTTTTATGGATAAAACATGACACTCACTTATAGATATGTTACCCCGGTTTTTGAGAAAACTGGGGGAAAAGATGTTTATTTTTAAAAAAAAATCAAACATGACGCTCAATTTTTGATATGTTTCATCGGTTTTTAAGAAAATTGAGGGAAAAGGTTATTTAATTTTTAAAAAATCTTACATGGCGCTCCTAGGACCTATACTCTCGGTGTTTAGCATGTTCGAGGTGAAAGTTTTGTCATAAAAAGTGTTATTTGTAGTAGTGTGATTTGAGTCATGCCTTAACATACTATGTTCTTCAAGAGAGGTAATGATGATATTTGTCTCAAAATTTCGATTCAACCTTCTTCTTAATTTTATCAAAGTATTTTTCAAGTTTCTCAACTTCTGAACTCCTCATCTACTTCTCCGAGATGATATTTTTGTAGCCTCGTTGCTTTTAGGGTTTTTCCTAGATATTGAACCACGAGCCTCTTGATTATCCCTTAATTTGTCCTATGGAATTCAAAATATTCCCTTTTCCTATCATTTTGTACCAATACTGAGAGTAGTACACAGTACATGTAGAAGACAACTCGTCTCTTGGCAGGTCTGTTGTATAGAGAAATAGGTAGCATGCTATAGTAGCGTCATTCAGCTTTTTGTAGAGTTTTGTCTTGTAGTTCTCATCCTTATCCCTTTAACTTTCTAGCTCATCATTCATCTCCATTTTCACAAGTCTGTCGTGTTGGTTCTAACTTTGAGATCAACCATACTTTTCAGCATCTTCTAGCTCATGGGCCGGATGATTTAAGGTAGCAAAATTCTTGACGTGCTAGAGCTTGTCACTAGAGTACTACTACACATGCACAAAATACATAAAACACACAAATGGGAGCACCTAGTGTGCTCAACTACCAATTAAGGTAAAAGTAAAAAAACCTAACTAATTACTTTTAATCAACCTCAACATTTCTACTTAAATCAAGTATTAAGGTCCTGAATATTTCACAAATAATGAGTTATCACATCCCCCAAACTTTATCCATTACTTGTCCGAAGGTGATGCGACAGATAGACATAAGATAAATAACTATGAAAATCTAACATCAACAACACATTTCAATTAACTCAAATTTCTTGCAGTAGAATGTAGTCAAACATTAGCACAACTTGAGCATTTTAGGTCAGATTTTGTTACATCCAGTGTATGTGAGTAACCCATGACGCCCAGAGTTCATGGGAGAAGTATTCATTATAGATAATTAGTCTAAATATTAGTTTTATTGCTTTCTCCTATGATCAAAGATTATAACTTTCAGTTTCAAAGGGGGGATTAACTAGCTTAATATTTTACATGCCTTTTTATTCTCTTTATATGTTGTACCCCAAAATTTGCCCTCATATAATTATAAATGTCATTTTATTTCGACTAAGTGACATGGCACATTTGGTAAGAATTTGAGGGTAAATGGTACAAGAGCGAGAGGTCCCGGGTTCGAATCCGACTCCTAACATTTTTCCCTTTTTATTTTCTAACTTTATTTTATTAGTATTTTATTCAAAAAATCACAAAAATAATATTTTTATATTAATTTTCGTTTTTTTATTTAAAGCATTTTTAGAAATTTTTAATTTTTTAAATTTTATGTTTTTTTATCACAAAAATATCAAAAAAAAATACCAAAAAGATTTGATTACTTCATTTAGTTTTGATATTATTAAAAAATCTATTAATTGTGTCACAAAATCAAACGAATAAAAGTAATTGAATTGCTTGTTAAATAAGTTTATTTTATTTCTCTTTTTGTTGACCTAAAAAATCAATATAAATAACTAACAATCAACCCTTATTTTTGGACCCTGATTCGATCCCTCAAACCTACACGTACAGTATGCTAGCCGACCCTAATTCCACAAACTAACAATTCACCCCTAATTTTCTAACCCCTGTGACGTACATATTCTGTCAACCAATTCTCATACCAGCCGCTTCCAAACCTTTAAACCAATTACAAAACCTTCTTCTACACTTTCAGTCACGTATAAAAACATATTCACCAGCAATTTTATAAACATGTTACTAATCATCACCATCAACCTTTTCACCAAGACCAAAGTCTCGCAACTTTATCAATAACAACATCCATACAAAGTCATTCATGATATTTTCCATCAAGACCTGTCCAGACAAATCATTCTCAAAATTAACAAATCCAAACCATTCATTTGACATCAAGATACAAAATATAACCCACAATTTATCTGTTTTTGTTTTGTTTTTGTTTATAGGTACAATAGCAATAACACAACAAGCTTGGAGAAAAAGAAGAAGTGTTGGAACCAATCCAGAACCACACGAGCACAGTCTGATTGCAAACCCATGGACGATGCCACCATCAGCAGAACCGACACCGACGAACTCTCCGCCATTCACAGCCGGATCTCCCTCCGCACCCTCGCAAACGGAGGCCACGCCCCCAAACCGCGTCACCCACCGTCGACCACCGCGGATCCGCGTCACAATACCCTCCGATCTCCCTTCCGATCGCCGGTCAGCCGTCTTCACACTCCCTCCAAACGCAGTCCACCCTCTTCCGCCGACAAATCCGAGCACCGTCGCAAACCAACACACCGCCTCTGCTCCGCTCCAAATCACGTCGCGGGAACCTCGATCGATAGGTGAGTTTTTCCGGTTTGATCTATTTTTATGATTGCTTGAAATTTGTAGTTGTAATTTTGTTTAGATCATTGTGGTTGTTTGTGTTGGTGAGAGAATAAGAGACAGGAAGAAAGTTTGGTATATGTTTGTTCTGATACGTGACTTTTCTATGTTGTTGTTTTAGAGTTTTTTTTTACTATTCTTTAAACGCCACATGTCATCGTTTAATTCGTGTCATTTTACAAAATAAAAAAATAAAAAAAAGGAAATGTGGTAATATAGGCTGTCTCACCACTAGGTTAGTTTTTAAAATCCATCATTATTTGTTTTTTTTATTTGTTTTCTATGTTGTTGTTTTAGAGTTTTTTTTTACTATTCTTTAAACGCCACATGTCATCGTTTAATTCGTGTCATTTTACAAAATAAAAAAATAAAAAAAAGGAAATGTGGTAATATAGGCTGTCTCACCACTAGGTTAGTTTTTAAAATCCATCATTATTTGTTTTTTTTAGCATTAATACATGAGTTTTATTTTCCTAAAATTCTAACAAAAAAAAACATAATTTGTGTATTTTATTAGCATTAATCATTATTAAAATACAAATCAATAAAAAACAAAAAAATGGCCCTATGAGAATTTAATGGATGGTGAGCGTACAGCTCACTTTCTCCCATCCCATTTATTTTTTTTATTTTTTTTAAGATTTGTTAATTCATTTTCTATGTATTTAAAATTAGAGTTTTCTTTTTTTTTTTTAGGAAATTTTAGATTCTGAGCCTAACTTGGTTTCTAATTGCTAATCCATATTCTATTAGTAGCACATATGTACCTTTTTAACCCATTTTATTTTGATCTAAGTTTTGTTTGACATATAATTTTTGTTTTGGTTTTAAATATATAATATTAAAAATACAAAAAGATTGTTTTAACTTTATATTAATTGTTATTTCTTTTTACCTATATTTATGTCATTCTTGTACATTATTTTATGTTTCATTACTAACACTTTCTTATTTTTGTGAGGTACCATTTGAGAATGAGACTCTTGGACTATTTCATGGACATTTACAAGTTTTTTTAATTTGTATTTATTTCCGCTTTAATTTTTCATTTTCGGGTTTCTAATAGTAAACTAGGACTTTACTTTTCGCACTCCCCAATTTTTATTGTACTCCCCATCCCGAAGCCATGTAATAGCGTAGGACATTTATTTTTCGCACATTTAAATTATTAACTGTTAGTAATTAGGGTGTGTATGGCAAGATAACAATTGACCGTTAGATCACTAACTCCAAGATAAAATAACTGAATCCAACACACCTGCACTCACTCACCCTTAGGGTACGCCCCTCTTGGTTGCCTTCGATTAAAGGTCGTGTCCCTCGAACGTAGAGGTATCAATTAGCAAAGTCCCTCGATTAAAAATCATTGCAAAGATCATAAGTCCCTCGATGACCCATGATGTTGCCTACGATAATATGATCTAGTCCCTCGGATGGTTGCCTACGAGACAATGATTGTCCCTTCGAACTTGCTAAAGGTACATCTACCTGTTGCCTTCAAACGACCTCGATGACCCTACGATGACTCGCACGTCCAATATAACAAGGATTTCCTACTTCTATATAGTATGGATAATCCTAGGAACCGTAAAAAGTATAGAAAAGGACCAATTAGTTAGGGTAGTGTTCTTAATCTGCCTAGCTCAACAAAAATATCTTTTCAACACTCTTTCGAAAAACTAAGGCTACGCATTCACGCTAAAGTCCTTATGCCTCTTTTCAACTCAAAACAAACAAACATGAGCTAAGCAAGTTAAGAGCCCGTAGATAACTACGGATGAAAAGGGTGCTTACACCTTCCCTTTTCATAACTTACCCCCTGAGCCCGTTTTCTTTTCAAAAGGTCTTTTTCTGTACTTTTTACCTTTCCTAACATTGGACAAAATAAAAGTCGGTGGCGACTCATGCTTACCGCAACATGTTTGCGAAATAAAAATAAAAGTCAGTTCACCGTGTTACATTATAGTTTGGGGATTCTACTTGCACAATTTTTTTCTAAGTTATATTTTTCTAGGTACTCCACTTTTTCACCTAGCATGATCTCACATGTAATGAGTTCAACCTGTTACTCAGAGTGGAATACCCCTTGTTCCTCCCATTTCAGGCACATGAACTTTATTTCATTTTTTTAATATATATAAGCATTAGTACATGCAGTAGTCATATTAGGTAGCTAAATTACTATTATTTCCTCCCATAAAATAAATCCTACAGTCAAGATTATTCCATAATGGAAAATAGTACAAACTATTCAAAATACTCACTACTTTTCTGACTTCTTCTGGAGTGACAGGGGTTCATCACTTTGTCGTATGAGATTTTTTCTTTCTTCTTTTTCTTGGCCGCTAAAACCTGTGATGTTGCACTAGAAGTTGTCTACTGCAGATCAATGTTCTTTATAATAGATACTTTTTTATTCTTACTCTTTCCCCTGCTTTTCTTTTCTAGGATCTCTTTTTCTTCAGCTTTCCTTGCGGGGTGGTGCTCCTAGTACTCTTGTTCAACTTCTTTTGGTAGTTCTCCTAAGATGTGATCAGGAAAAATATTGAGCAAGTTCATCACTTCCCATTTTGTACAGAGACATAGTGGAGTAAAACTAGTCAGGCTTTGTTGACTATTTCATTCTGCGCGATGGGCATAATAGAATATTTAAGAAACTAGTACCATACTCTAGGTCTCGGCCTTTAAATCCTTTTTAACACAATTTTCTCAGCATATTTAGTTGTCTAAAGAAACTTTCTACCTCAGAGACATAAAGAATCTCAAATGGCTTCCAAGTCATCATCATCCACTTTTTCAAAAAGGGTTTGGTAAGAATCTTTGACCATCTTCACTCCTAATATAATGTTGAGAGTTTTCTCAGAGTATTGCATAGTATTCCTCTTACAAGAACCTCTAGCTTCTTATAATAAGTTTTAAATAGATTGTAATAAAATTCCTTCACCATCTATGTGCTGTAGTTGATAGGGTATTTAGAAAACCTCTTCCACTTTTGTCCATTTATGATGTCCGCGACCTTATCAATAAGGCCAAGATCACCTTCTTACAAATCAGAAAATCAAGGGAGAAATGGATCAAAGAAGGAGACAGAAATTCAAAGTATTTCCATTCAAGGATGAAATCAAGATTTAGAAGCAACTCCGTATCCAAGGCCGTCTCTGGTTGGAATAGATTTCAACAAACTGTCCGATGAGGAGTGCTGTCGGTTGGAGGAGGTTTTCACAGAGGACGAGATCAAAGAGGTGGTGTTTAACTGTGATGGAGATCGAATCTCTGGCCCTGACGGGTTTAACATGGAGTTTATTAAACGGTGTTGGGAGGTTGTGGGGAAAGACATAATCCAATGTATCCTGGACTTTCATCAACGCTACCGCGAGCCATGACGGCGGCATTTATAGCCATCATACCCAAGGTGGAAAATCCTCAAGGGCTGGAGGAATACAGGCCTATATGCCTTACCGGATGCGTGTACAAAATTATTGCAAAGTTACTGGCAGCAAGGCCGGGAAAAATTATTGGCAAGCTGATCTCAAAATCACAAACAGCGTTTGTCTCTGGCAGACAAATTCTTGACGGTGTTCTAGTGACAAACGAAATTCTGGACCTGGCTAAAAGGAAGAAAAGGAGCTGTTTATTGTTCAAAGTAGATTTCGCTAAGGCTTACGATTGCGTAGACTGAGGATTTTTGAAAGAGATGATGATTAAGATGGGTTTTGGGGGTAGATGGATGAAGTGGATGGACGCAGGTGTATTCAACAGCAACATGTTCATCTTGATCAACGGAAGCCCGACAGAAGAATTCAAAGCTTTTAGAGGGTTGCGGCAAGGGGACCCCCTATCCCCGTTCTTGTTTACGATTGTGGCTGAAGGATTAGCTGGTCTGGTACGGCAAGCTATTTCGAGGGGAGAATTCAAAGGATTTCGTATTAATGAGGATGTATCTTATGATCTTTTACAATTCGCTGATGACACAATTCTTGTAGGAGAGGGATCTTGGAGTAATTTGTGGGCAATCAAAGTCATGTTACGAGGGTTTGAAATGGTGTCAGGTCTGCGTGTCAATATGTGGAAGAGTAAATTGTACGGAATAGGCATTGAGGGTTATTTTTTACAGGCCGCGAGCCAATTCCTTTGCTGCAAATTGGATAGTATCCCGTTCAAATTCCTAGGAATAACAGTTGGCGGCAATCATAGAAGAGGCAACTTCTAGAATCCGATCCTCCAAAATATGAGAACCAAGTTATCTCCATGGATAGGAAATTTATTGTCGATTGGGGGAAGAGTTACCCTCATCAACTCTGTAATTAACAATCTGCCTGTTTATTTCTTGTCCTTTTTTAAAATTCCTAACAGGGTGAAAAGAGAGATGGTCAAAATTCAGAGGAACTTTCTGTGGTGAAATGCAGTAGAGAAGAAGGGGGTTGATTGGATTAAATGGAGTACGGTTTGCATGCCTAAGAAGGATGGTGGTTTAGAAGTGAAAGACTTGGAGATTTTCAATAGGGTGCTGCTCTCTAAATGGTTATGGCGATTTCTAAATGATGACAATGCAATTTGGAAAGGGATTTTGGAGGAAAGATATGGTAGCTTACATGACAGGATTCTCTTCAAAAAAGTAACAGGAAATAAAGCTTTGGAATCTTTATGGTGGAAAGATTTGATGAGGATAGGAGATGTAGTTGAAGATACGGGTTTCACGCAGTTACTATCCATCAAACTAGGAGATGGTGCGCGGGTGCCGTTTTGGACGAAAAGGTGGTTCGGAAATAGCCCTTTCTGTTTACTCTTTCCCTCTCTTTTTCAGGTTGTGGTGGAAGCGGATTCTAGTGTGCAGTCCATGGGAAGTGTGGAAAACTCCAAATGGGTTTGGCGCATCACAGACCAATATTCTGCACTTAATTTGGAGGCAAGGGAGGAACTTGAGGAGCTGAAGCAAATCTTATTTCAGGTAGAGCCTCGGATTAATGTGAAAGATACGTTTGTGTGGCCTTTAAATGGTTGTGGAGAATTCAAGGTTTCATCCTATTATAAGAGGCTGCAGCAGGGCCGGTTAGCAAGTGTGTTGGATCAAAGAAGTGCAGCTGCCATTTCAATTCTGTGGGATCTATTGATGCCGTCTAAAGTAAAAGTGTTCGGCTGGAGGCTCATCCATAATAGGCTTGCAACAAAAGCTCAACTTGTTAAAAGAGGAATTTTGGAAAATGATGAAAACAGTTTCTGTGTTTTCGGTTGCAGGATTGTTGAAGATATTCACAATCTCTTTATCAATTGTGCATTTATTCATAGGCTGTGGCAAATCATTTTTCAATGGATGGACATTGTTCCTTTGCAAGAGAATGACTGTATTGACCACTTTCTGCACATGGTAGAGGCTGTGAGTTTTAGATGTTCAAGGAAGAGATGGGCTGCATTTGGATGGCAATTTGTTGGTGCATTTGGAAACAGCGGAACGACATCATCTTTAGTAACGCTGTCGCAGACATGGATGAAATAGTGCATAGTGTGAAGATGTTTTCGTGGTGGTGGCTGTTGATTGGAAACAAGCGGAGAGTTATGTGTAATTTCTACGAATGGAATCAATGTCCATTGGATCTTATGTAATTACTTTCTGTTGGATTGGCTATAGTGGTGCTCAGTATCACCATTTATTCTGTAATGTCCTTTGAGCACTTTTTGTGCTCTGTTTTATAAATCCCATTGTTTATCGAAAAAAAATCTTCTTACAAATCAAAGATGAATCCTCTTTCTCAGTGGATGCTCTTTGAAGAAAAAAAATCTCCGTGTATCTCTTTTGGGCGTCATTATTAACAAAAGATACAACCTTAAATGAATCAGGGTCATAGTACTCTACATGGGAGTGGCGTTCTTGCGAGTGTATGTTTTGTATCTCTTTCCGATTACTTTGTATTCCATTGTTAAACTATAAGAAAAGGTTAAAGAGAAAGGGTGGCCGTTTGAAAGATGGATGTGATTAAGACTGAATGGTCATTTTTTTAGAGAGGTTACGGGACTTGGTTAGAGGTTAGGGAAATGAGAGAATGAATCTTGAGGAGTGGCATTCTTGCAAGTGCGTGTTTTGTATTTCTTTTTGGTTACTTTGTATTCCATTGTTAAACTATAAGAAAGGGTTAAAGAGAAAGGGTGGCAGTTTGAAAGATGGACCTGATTAAGACTGAATGGTCATTTTTTAGAGAGGGTATGGGATTTGGTTAGAGGTTAGGGAAATGAGAGAATGAATCGTGGGTTGAGAGGTTGTACGACGAAAAATATGGAAATGGTAAAATGTAAAATTTGAAATTGGAGAGAGGAAACTAATCATTGAAATAATTGTTGTAAAAGTTACTTGTGAGATGGGTAGTAATTGTGTAGTAAAGTGATGGAGAGAGGATCATCATTGTACAGTTTGAGTAAGACATATCAGAATCACACGCATAATCCTATATGCTTTTGTCCCTTGCTCTGATTTACTCCCTTCCTTTCATTTTCCATTTTTATTTTATTTTGTTCACCTCACTTGATCCATTTCCATGTTGGCTCTATTTATTGTTAATCGAGATTCCACCGTGTTGCTTGATAAGTCAATGGCCTGACAGAAGAATTAAGAGTAGCTAGCTCTCCAGAACTCAACCTATCACAAAGAAAAGCTAACAACACGGTAAACTTAAATTATTCTAGGTTGTCTCACATTAGCTCTATTTTTTAGTCTTATAGTCTGACTTACAACGGAACTATCAATCATCAAAACCTATGATGGTCCTTGCATTAGTCAAAGGATCGCCCATATAATTTTTTACTCTTTGTCTATTAACCTTAAACTCATTTTTCTATTTGTCCATTAAGAAGATATACATCTCCATGAGGATAAATTTTCACAATTTTAAATGTGTATGACCATCTGGATTTTAATTTTCCAAAGAAAAGTTTTAGTCTTAAATTGAAAAAAAAGATTTTCTATCATTCAACCTATTCCTTTTTCTAGCATTATGTGTCATGCCATTTTTTAGTTTCTCTCTTTATAAAGCTCAACATTTTCAAAGGAAAGTAATTTGCGCTCTTCTAACTCATTAAGTTGCAGCATCTTGCTTGCCCAACAGCTTGCAAGTTAAAGTTTATATTTTTGACAGCCCAACAAGTTTTATGTTGTAGCTCAATCTTAGTGTTGTTTTGTTGTCTCACAATATAATTCTACATGCGAGAATAAAACACATAGAACTTGATATCCATTTTGTTCGGGAAAGAGTGCTAGCAAGCAAATTGCGATTCAACATGTCCTTAGTCATGTACAGATTGCTGATATGATAACAAAACCACTTCTAACCAGTTTGTTCGTTGGCTTCAGAGACAAACTCATGGTAGCTTCACTACAACCTCCATGAATTTGTGGAGGAGTATTGGAAAATAGATAAACCATAGATAGGTGTGCTATTTTTGGAAAGTTGGTTAGGTATTTAGTGAGTTAGCCAGAAAAGTTAGAGTGTGTAACTAACTTAATGAACAAAACATGTATAAATGTAAACTTTGAGGCATCTCAAATGTAATGAATTTGTATTATCAAAGAAAGAAGATCTTGCTCAAACTATTCCTTTATCTCCCTCTCTTATACATTGTTGTTCATTATATATTTAAATTAGGGTTAAATATGTTTTTGTTCGCTATAAAATTATTTAATTTTGCTTTTGGTTCCTATAAAAAAATGACATGTTTTGGTCCTTACAAAATTATTATGCATGTAGTTTTAGTTCCTACTGTTAATTCAATGTATATTTTTGAATGATTCTTTTATAGACATATTTATAATGTTTTAAAAAGTTCTTGCAAAAATATGAACTCAAAATTTAATTTCTAAGTCGAGTTTTTCATTACTTTTATCATTATTTTTTTAAATTTAAAAAATTCATATTTAAGTCTTCTCATTTTAAAAAATTCTAAAATTTGGTAAATAAACATTTTACAGTATTCTAAACATGTATGAAAAAAATTAACATTAAAAAATTTAAAAGTTAAAAGGTAAAATTAAACAATTTTCAAAATTTTAGGAAATAGCAGGACTAAAACTGCATGGATACAAATTTTGTAAGGATCAAAATATATTATTTTTTAATAAAAACTAAAATTAAAATTTAAAATATTTATAAGGATTAAAAACATATTTAACCCTTCAAATTATACCATTTAAATGTGTATTTTAACCATCCGGATGAAAATGAAAATTATGCAATACACTCAAAGACATGATAAAATACAGTGTAATTATTTGCCATTAAAATTCAGTTTATTTAAATTACTCAAGTATTGTTTTATATAAACAATTAAAAATTAATCTATTATTCTTTTTTTTAAAATGAAAATTACACCTGAGGAGAGGATCATATCATACTATATTATAATCCTACATTTTTTCTATAAATTTTTCTTTCAAAATCTTCAATCTCTATCTCTATTTTATTTTTATTTAATTATATATTATAATTTATATTATATTTATTTATTTATGTAACTATGTAACCTCTATCTGCAATTTCTTTTAATTTGATATTATTTTATTTAATTATATAAATAATCTCTGTTCACTTTGTTTTTATTTAATTATACTCTAAATTTCTTTTATTTATTTTTAATTAATAAAATATATAATTAATTAAGTAATTTAATCCATTACACCTATATAAGAAAACAACAGCCTCTCAAATTAATTAAATAAGATAATCAATTAACATAATCTATTTTATTTATAAATATCTGGACAGAACAACTCTTTACGATTTCTATTTGTAGGAATAATGTTGAGATAAGACTTTATATAAAAATGAGTTAACTTCTTTATAATATAGTTATTTTTTTCTCCTTCATTTTTATTTTCTGTTAAGTCTTTTATATGTTAAATGTTGAAGAAATTATTTTTGTATTGACTATAATAAAATTAAGAATAGTCACATAAAAAAAGAGAAACTTATAAGTTGTTGTCTCCAATTTTTTCTTCTATATATTAGTTTATCGTAAATAATTTATTGAATTAGGATGTTATCATTCATATTTATAATAATATAGAAAAGATTTCATTGGTTTAACTTTTTCATTCTTTCCATCTTACTCTTCAAATCCGTTAATATAACCGATAGCACATAATAATAAAGTATTCAAAATTATTTTTAATTATACATTCAATTGTGATATAGTGACATTTAATATAATAAATATATTAATAATAAAGGTATTGGAAATTATTTTCAACTGCACGGATTGGTTGGTGATGAAAATAGGAAGAGAAGAAATTTAATTCTCAATATCTTTAAATAAATGTTCAAAATTAATCTTAAAGTTTTTTTTTTATGGATTACTAAATTGAACTAGAAAAATTTAGTGTATTTAAAAAATACTATTATTTATTTATATATGACATGGAATTTAAATTCTTTTTAATTCCACGTAATAACCCTTTATATTTTAGGTTTGAACCCAAGACCAACCTTTCACAACAATTTTTGCCAACTGAGCTGCTATTCATAATTAATTTTACATAAGTATATTCAACCATATATCAACCATATATTTACTATTTAAATACTGAAAATAATAAAATAATAATAAATTGAAAATAATTGAAATATAATTTCAGTTTATTAATTAAATGTAAATATAATAAACTAAAATATTTAGATATAATACTTTTACGTTTAATATATTAATTATTTTTAATTGTAATATTAAAAAAAATTAAAATTTTAAGAGATAATAAACGCTATTTTGAAAAACAATTAAAAAGTTGCTTTGTTTAATTCCAAAAATTAAAAACATTATTTAGAATTTAGAAAATGTAAATAAACTGAAAATAATTTATAAACTGAAAATATAAATTAAAACCAAAAGTTAATTTGTATTGAAAATAATAAAATAATAATAAACTGAAAAAATAAATAAATTTAGAATAATAATAATAATAGTAATATATTTATAATAATAAACTGAATAATATATTTATAATCCTACATGAGAAACTGAATAATAACAAACAAATATTATTTTAAAATAAATATTGTAAATAAATAATCTTTAAGAAATGTAAAGAAATTAACGTTTTTTATTAAATATAAATATAGTATTTAACATTTTTAACATAAACGGAATGTTAACATTCAGTTTTTTTTTTTAACATTCAGTTTTTATTAAACATTTAGTTATTGTTAACATTCAGTTTTTATTAAACATTTAGTTAATACAGTATATTAAAATATTTAGTTATAAACAAAAACGAAAGGATTAGTTATTAATATAATAGTTACCTAATATATTTATTTTGGTGCAACTTGTTAAACAAGGAAAACAAATGGCTTAGTGGTAAGGGCTATTACTTTCAACCAAATGGTCATGGTTTCAATAATAAAAAATTTCAGGATTGTTTTTTTGTATAAGTTGTTTTTGGGATTCGCCCGAAATGACAGGGTTAAAATATAGTTTAACCTTTTTTATATGATGATGCAAAAGTATTAAAAGTATTAAGTAATTGCTAATTTTACCTTATAAAAGCACATTAAATATAAAAAATATTCATAATTACTACTTTAACTATTTATCATAATAATTTATTAAAATTTATCCTTGCATTAATTAAGAAACTGAAGTCTATAGCAAGTATGGGTGTCTATATACTCTAACGTAGCTTTGCAAACATGTTTTTTTCGTTTCTATCTACTCTATGGTATAAGGTTGTTCTACGTGTTCTTTCTCATTCAGTGCACATATATTATTTCCTAACCTCTTGCATCTACAAAATTGATGACAAGCTCAAAGGCAAATGCCTTTTGTTTGTCAAAGGGAAAAGTCCATAGATCCATCAACAAAAACAGAACATAGGCCCTTGCCGTTTTGGGCCTTATTGAATGCTATGACGAAAAGTTTTATCTCCTACCCCCATACTTAAACTTGGCACTCCAACATTAACTATGTTTTTACCATTATGTCATTTTCTAAAATTTTAAGTTTTTTTTAAATAGTATGTTCAAGTAACAATTTTTTTGATATAATACTAAATTTTTTGAGTTTATTTGAAGAAATATCGCATATTAAAAAAAAATGAATATTTTAAAATATTTGATAAAAATGCATTGTTTCCAAGAAGTTGTATGATTAAATACTAAAATTTTCAAATATCCGGTACATTTATATCAGATGTTGCAAAAAAAATCCGATAACGTATAATACATACCAGATATATTTGAAAATCTGATATATATCAAAAAATTTGAATATTTGAAATATCAGATAGGTAGCGGGTTTTTTTTTTTAAAAAAAAAATTATCAAAGAGTTTGGGAAAAAAATCCCCAGAAATTCTGAAAATTTTGAGAATGTGCGGTGGTATAAATACATTGGATTTTAAAAATGTTTGGTAAAAAAAATGCCACAATTTTTCGAAAAATATCAGATTTTTGAAACAATGCAATAAAAACTAATATCGTTTTTAAAAACATCCGATAAAATTGCATAATTTTCACTAAATTCCAAAAATTTTTGTATTGGATTTTTGTTACAACTATCATTTTTTTAAAGATTTTTGCAGCTTTTCTAAAGTAATTTTTCACGTAATGTAATTTTGAATATATAAATAATGAAAAGGGCATTTTGGTCAATTTAAAAATAAGGGGAGGACAGGTTTAAGTGTGGGGTGGCAGATAAAAATATCTAAGTTGGGTAATTGTGATACAGAGGAATTTGGACTATTTGATTGACCAAAGTCTACATTAAGAGCAATTTATCTACTTGGTAGTGAAAGAGGCGCAAAATCAACTGTTACGTGTAGCAAAAAGTGTCAGATGTGCGTTCTAGTTAAGATAAGTTCATAATATAAATGATGTCGATGTTGTATTCACAACCATGATCTAGCAAAGCCATTAAAAGGACATGATATCCACGATCATTTAAACACAAAGGAAAGAAAAATTGTGAATGATATGATGAAGTATAATATGCCACAAAGATTCATAATGAGAGTATTGAAAGACTAAAATACACACAATTTGACTCATGACACGTAAATATATAAAG